>NC_056746.1:707725971-707880971 GCF_019279795.1 Protopterus annectens
GTTTTGTAACGTGTCCCTGTCCACCCTGTAGCCTACTATCTCCAGGTCTCGCAGCCCCTGGTAGGTCACCCTTGGTCTGAACACTCTCCTTCTCCTGTGAGGCCTACGGTAGTTGTCGGCACCATCCTCCGCAACTCTGTCTGTCTCTGCCACATACCTATGCATCACGGCCACGGCGGCACCCAGCATATACATATTAAAAGTTCCCCGTCTGTTTACACCCTACGGTGCGGCGTTTGGGAAATCGCGCTGTGTGTTGTGTGCATTCACACTTAATACTGTTGTGCTGTATACCCGGTGATGTCATTGGGTGTGTCTGTGCAGCCGTATCCATGGATTATTTCCGTTGTTTTACGGTTGCTACTGCAACGGTATTGCCTTTAGTGTTACATTACAGTTGCCTGCATTGCCTTGGCTTTGCATCTTACATTACTGCATCCTGCAGGCACATGGCATATGATGCATTTTATCTGCAGCCGCAGTTATGCTACCTCTGTACTTGGCTGTGCTATTTCGGTTCTTTGCTCTTTGCATTTCTACTACATCCCCTACTATCTTTGCATTCATATGCCTCCCCTTTCCCGTTATGCAGGGGTCTGCATGCAGAGTTACCAGCTGCCGCCGTTTGCCCTTCCTGGATTGATTGGTGTTGATTGCTCATTACGGCTCCGTTTACACTGCATCCGCATTTCCTCGTATTCTCCGCATTACCTTCCTATATCCGTGGTTGTTGACGGGGAGGCCGTCACATGACTGGTTTGGGGAACGTAGTCATCCTCGTGCACATGCATCTGTCGCGCATTATGTACTCTCAGCGATCTATTTCCTCACACGCCAGTCCTGATGCTGTGATGTGCATTGTACAGCCCAGATTTGCTGACCTCCAATATCCTTCCTCCCACGGTGGCACACCCTCTGTGGTTGACATGTATCTCGTGTAGGCCACTCCTCGGTGTAGTACCGCTGCTCGTTTGCTCCATCCTTACACGGCGCCGTTTTGCGATTCACTATTATCTGCCTCATTTGCATAGAATTGACTACTAATACATGGTTACGGCGCGAACACCGCCACCACTCCTTGACAACCATTGCGCTGGGGTTGAAGCTTTACATACATACTATGGTGTGTGGTGGCTGTGCAGCTGATGTGTGTTATACTGCTCTTTTAGGACATTGTCATATTATTTCATTGCTTTGCAACTTCTGTGCACATATCCGGGGTCTGCTGTTCTTTCTACGTGCCATTTATGTCATTTTTTACATTTTGTGCATATTTTCTTTGGACATTCTCGGTGCCTTTCCACATTGGCATATTGCACCTGTATGATACCTGACTTTGACAGCCTTCCGTTACTCCTCGGTCATGTTTGGGTAAATGTAAACCGTTTTTGGTTTACATTGCCGTGCCCTTACGCTACGCCTGCGCCACTACGTGGATTGCTATTTGCCTTCATTTGCATGGTGCAATACCGCACACAGTGTGTTTTGCATACCTACGCCAGGGGCGGAGACGGTCCGGCGCACGCCGGTAGTGCACGTGGAATTCATTCATACCTGAATCGCTCAGCAGCCATATTTGGCGTTATAACGCCGACGCTATGCTGGCGCCTGGCGCAAGGTTCATGAATCCCGGGGACTTTGTTCTGAAGAGAGCCTGGACTAATTCACTTATAAAAATAAGAGAAAACTCCCTAAAATTTGATAATAACTACTCCACTTCTACTATGATCAAATGTTCCCTTTATAAAAAGTTTAAAGAAAGTGAATATCAAAGCACAGCTTGTATTCCCAGATAAAATTAGGATTTGTTTGCCTGAGCGACAAAAAAACATTCAATACATTAGATGAAGAGGTGGATTTTGTACAAAAAAATAAACTTTTGGACAAATCAGAAGATATGTACTGGTGACTAACAAACTTAAAGAGACAAGGCACAAGAAATGTATGGACTGTAAAAGAAAAGCAAA
Source organism: Protopterus annectens (assembly GCF_019279795.1). Taxonomy (NCBI): domain Eukaryota; kingdom Metazoa; phylum Chordata; order Ceratodontiformes; family Protopteridae; genus Protopterus; species Protopterus annectens. The sequence continues at coordinate 707,727,939 of NC_056746.1, forward strand.
GTAAAAAAACTTAGGGACAAATGACTGAACATACATTGGTCAAGCTGTAAGTTCTTAATATTCTCTTTTTTATTTAACTTCTACATAGGACTATCATCTTAATTAAGATAATTTTTTATTTGTTCTGCTATAAAATTATTTCATTCAAAGTTTCATATTTAACTGATGTATTTAAGAGTCATTGTTTAAAGATAACAATAAAAGATAGGGGGCTAGTTAATTTGAGGTTAATAGAAATGTTTTTTTTATTAAATAAACTAAATAGTGTAGAAGATCTTATAATATTTCAGATTAGTTAAATGTTATACTCTTTAATTCTTACAGTAAGAATAAGTAAATATTATTCATTTAAAGCAATGCACATTTATTATACTATAATGATATGTGTGATTTGTTAAGTGCATGGGCTGGATTCATGAAGGCTTGCACAAAATCTAAGAGTAGAGTAAGACTCCAGCCAGCCAACATGTCTGCTGAGCAATCCGGAAGAGCTGGCAGGGGCGTGCATGTGAGCTCCTAAAACGACTCTTGCATGGACAGTGTTAGGATATGCAAATTACCTCATTTGCTGCTGAAAGCTATGCAAATGAGGTAAATTTGGGATCCAGGAAACACTAACGTGTCCGAGTAAGAGTAGTGTTATTTGCAGAAATGTACTCAGTTGGCAACTGAGTACCGTTCTGCAAATAGAAAAACGGAGCTATGACAGCTCCAAATAAAGAATATATCCAGTTGAGGAAGCATGCCAATGGCCAAATATATGGCCACTGGCATTTTTATCTGTTGCAAAATAATAAAAAATATTTTTTTCCCCTCGATCTCCGATGTTTAAGCAAAGCACAGTGCCGTGCAGACGTGCAGCGCTCTAAAAAACAGAAAAAAAAATAAAAGCCAAAAATAGGCATTTTATTCAAAATATTAATCTGCCATGCAGGTGAATGGCTGGCTGAAGACAACATGGCTACTGAGTAGTGGTTGCTAAGGGGGGAAGCTCAGTCTGAGAGATGTAACCAAGCATTAGTAGGCAATCCTATGCATCCCAATTTTCCCTGCCATGTGAGCCATGTCCCTAGAGTGTAAGAGTAGGATTAGTGGAGTAACAGAGTAGAAGATAGGTGACATCATGAGGGGGTATGTATCTAAAAGACTGTAAGCTTATTTGAGCAGATAGGCATGCATTTGCTGTGAGTTACTCAGGGCTGGAAGAGGCGTGTCTACAGTTTTCTAAACTGAAACCCAGAAACCGAAGGTGTACACCATGGCTATCACTAAAGTTTCTTGCAAAGATGCTTACAATGTGTGCTTGCATGTGCACGCCTGTAAACCCATCTAAGCCTGTGTGTGCACCCGTGTAAGCCTGTGTAAGGCTGTCTAAGCCTGTATGCACGAATGTGCACCTGCCTAAGCCTTTGTAAGTTTGTGTAGGCCTGTGTGCGCGTGTGTGTGCTTCTGTGCATGTGTTTGCACTTGTTTGCACTGCGCTGCCCCCTGTGGAAACAGAAATGGGAAAATGAAGGAAAAGAAGTAGTAAGAAGTTAACCAAGGAGAACTAGCAGAGCTGCCAGGTGAAATCAATCAGAATCAGGCAATTACACAGGCAGTACAGCCCAGCACTTAAAACTCTGCAAACAACATTCCTCCATGTTTTTCTCAGAAACACTGCAACACTGCAGTCTACAAATAGAAGTGAAAACTTAAAAAGCTTAACTGAGACAAAATAATGTTAGGGGCTGCCATTGCTATTATAAGGCGACATGTGCAAGATGCTGAGGGTGGTGCCATTGTGAATACTGCTGAGCAATCCACAGTGAGGAGACGGAGAAGAGTGTACAGACCGAGGGTAACCTACCAGGGGCTACATGAGCTGGAGATAGTGGAGCGCTATAGAGTGGACAGAGAGCTCCTGCAGCAAATTGTTGAGCTGTGCAGGCCATGCCTTACACACAGAACCAACAGAGGGGAAACCATCCCAGTGGAAACCAAGGTATGTGTTGGCCTAAGAATACTAGCAACAGGTACCTTCCAGAGACCAACTGGTGATATGATGGGGATTTCACAGGCATCAGCATCCAGGGTACTGCACCAGTTCCTGGATGCCATGTCAGCACATGTCGGTGATCATGTATATTTCCCCAATTCCCGTGAGGTATTGCCAGCAATATGCGTCTCTTCCATCAAATAGCGGAATACCCTGAGGTAGTGGGTGCAATTGACTGCACGCACATACACATCAAAGCACCAGCCGGTGAGCAGGGTAGGGCCTACATCAACTGCAAGAACTTCCACTCCATCAACTGCCAGGTCGTGTGCAATACCCAGGGCATAATACTGAACGTGTGTGCTGGCTGCCCTGGAATCTATCACGATTCCCATATCTGGCATCTGTCGCAGCTGTACCAGATATTTGCCAATGGGGACATCCCTGATGGTCACCTAGTGGGGGATACTGGATACGCACTGGAGCAGTGGCTGATGACACCCATCAGAAATGCACACACACCTGAGCAGGAACTCCATAATGAGGCACATGCACAAACACAAAATGTAATCAAGCATGTGTTTGGGATGCTCAAGTCATGGTTCCGGTGCCTGGACACATCTGGTGGAGCCTTGCAGTACTCACCAACTACATGTACCGAAATTGTCATGGTATGTGCCATGCTACACAATATGATCCTGCGAAAACAGCTGCAGCAGGAACAGCATGGGGCAGGGCCAAACAGCCCCCAGCATTGCCAAGGCCTGCACAGGCACAGCATGACTCAGAGGAGGAACAACCTGAGCCTTCCCCAGTAGGCAGAAGGAGGCGTGCCCAGTATGCCTTGGCCTTGGCAAAGAGGCAACGCATAGCACATACACTGGCTCAGTAGGAACCTTGGAAATGATACCTCTCTTTGACTCGCACATAAAATAAAAGGGATGCCTAACTTGATACTACCTGTTTCCAAACATGTATAGGGAGTGTAGTATGTGCATCCAACATAGGCAGCCTGCAGCACCACCTGAGGCATGATTGCCATGTTTTAAGCAATATAAAGCAGTGCTAAGCAGCTTTTACCAATATTTAGTATATGTAAACAAAATTGCTCGTGCTAACTAGTGCAATGTCGGGCAACATTGAGCAAGGTCGGGCAAAGTTGAGCAAAGTCAGTTAAACATGCTCATATTTGCTTTACTGTTCCTTAAGCAGTCTGGTCTTCCCAGCATGAAAATAAAATGCAGTGACAGGGCTCGAACCCAGGATACTGTGCACTATAGTCATAGTATTGAACCACTAAGCCATGATAGCATTTCAGTGGCACACACACAGCAGGACAATTGTGCACTAATGCAAACACAAAGAAATGCTGTATCATGCCCCTAAAGAGGCAAATGGGTAACCTCCTCCACACGCCTATGCAGACAGAGAACATCAGGCCAGGTGGTGTGATGTGGGTTGTGTAGGCTATGAAGTCGCAATCTAATATATGTGACATTGGACGCTAAGATCTGTAGTACAGTAATATGCCTCAAGCCAGTACAATAGGCAATGGTACAGATGGAAATATACATAGCAGTGCAAGCATAGCAAATGTGTATAAGTGTCAGGTGAAGCCCTCATCCTATGTACACCCGCAGTAATAATCAGGTGTGCCCCCGGGTAGAAATGTACAAAGAATAGCTGTCCCCCCCGTATGCAGAAATGTTGATAAGTCTATGCAAAGTGTCTCATGGAAGCCCTGCAGGAACAGCATGATTGATCTATGACACAAAGGTGAGCCCTGCTGTAAAAATACAACTTGATTTTCCATACACACATAGTATAAATGTCTATACCGGGCGTGCTCACACACTCCAACAAATGTAGTGGATTTCATTCAGCATCACACTGAAAGGTCATACTGGGCATGTTCACACACTTAAAGAAACGAAGCAAATGTCAGGCAGCAACATACTGAAACGTTATACTGGGCATGCTCACACACTTAGGCTAAATACGGATGTGATAATAAGGGATCTATGGACAAATGTGGTTACGGATGTGATAATAAGGGATCTATGGACAAATGTGGATAGTCATCTCTACTTCCAGAAACATATTCACAAAGTGGTCAGAAAATCATGCTATGTGTTCACACAAACTGCCAAGGTCCGTGCATGTAGGTCAAAGGAAGATCCCACTACTCAGCAGTCATCAGACCTGTCAGAGAGTACCACAACACACTTGCGATAAATCTGACTAGGCACGTTCAGCAGCTAGAAAGACCAATGAAGTACCTTAACAAGAGGACTATTGGCCTCAAATAGTTGCCGCATGCAACAAGACTGAATGCAGCCCAAATCTGTACTCTGTTGCATACTGTCTACTCATGAGATCTCTGCCCAACAGAGAGGTCCATGTCATGGTTACACTCAGATCTGTTCTGAGTTACAGCTCAATGGCACTAAATGTACAGATCCAACTGATATTGCCAACATCCTGGCAGATAGGATCAGTGTTAACTTTACCCCCCTCTCACCCATGAAAGTGCACATCTATATAATGGAAGACTGCAAAGTTGCTGTCATCACGGCTGCACAGGTAAAAAACACTCTCCAAAGCCAGTATCACAGCAGCCATGGGACCAGCTAATTTCCCAGGCTGGGTAGTATCTATTTCCCTGAAGTAAACATTAACATGGAAGGTCTGTGGCTACTGAAGTTTCCAGAGGACTGCAAACTAGGAGCCATAATTGTAAACACTAAAGATTTGGACATCCTACAAAAGGGCCTCACTGAGACAGATGGCTGTTGTCAAAGCCATAGGCTCTAGCGCAATGCCAAAAGGAGCATTGTCAACCCCTTTGTTAAAAACTTTGTAGCCAAGCACTACAACATAGATGGTAGTAAACTTCACACTGAAAGTGTGACAAGAGACCTTGGGTCACAGGTGGACAGTGGACACAAAGTACAGTTCTGTACCTACCATAAATGTAGATGTCCGATAGGTATGCAACTGCAGTCCTGACATATGGGTTGTCCTGCCTCAGGCAGCCCTTCGGTCAGCCGGATTCCAAAGTCTGGGTCCGGCATCGGCTGATGTCACTCTTTCCCGACGTCAGAGCGCCTGGTGTATAAAAACGTCAGCTGACGCCATCTTCTTCAGTGTTTCTTGCCCCAGATACCAGGTGCCCTCTAAGGAAGGCTAAATTTTGAAAAATAGAGAAAAAATTCCAGACAAGTACAACAGCATAAAAACAAATACACCATAAAAGATTACCCCAGGTAGCTAATATGAGGGGTAGGAACCCAAAAGTATACCACAGAGGGGTAGGTGGGAGGGAAAATCTGACTGCAGTTGCATACCTATCGGACATCTACATTTATGGTAGGTACAAAACTGTACTATGTCCTTCAAGGATGCAACTGCAGTCCTGACATATGGGTTGAATACCATAGCCAACCTGGGGGTGGTAGGCACTAAGACAAAGATGGTGTAGCTAAAATGCCCTGCAGAACTGCAGAGGCAAATCCTGCTCTGGACCTGGAGTATAAAGGCAGGTTGTAATGTTTGGAAAATGTATGCACGGAGCTCCATGTAGCAGCTTCTAAAATGTCCTTTGTTGCCACTCCTCTTAAAAAGGCTGTGGAGGTGGCTGTAGCTCTGGCGGAATGTGGCCTGATGTCAGCTGGCACAGTTTTTCCATGAAAAGAGTAGCAGAATCGAATGCAATTTCCAATCCATTTAGAAGTTGTCTGTTTGGAAATTGCTTTTCCCTGCAATCCAGCAGCAAAGGCTACAAAAAGCTGGTCAGATTTTCTGAAAGACTTTGTTCTGTCCAAGTAGTAGAACTGTCTGTGTATGTCCAAGGTGTGCAGAAGTCTCTCTCCTTTATTTTGAGGATTGGGAAAGAAGGTAGGCAGGTGAATAGCTTGATTCAGGGACACCCTGGATACCACTTTTGGCATGAATGACGGATTGGTTCTCAAGGAAACTCTGTCCTGGTGAAAAATGAGAAATGGTTGTATTGCCATAAGGGCCTGTAGCTCAGAGACTCTTCTTGCTGAGGTTACTGCCAGAAGGAAGGCTGTCTTCCAAGACAGAAATTGCAACTCTGAAGATGCTGCTGGTTCAAAGGGAGGAAGAGTTAATTTTTCTAGCATGAAGTTGAGGTCCCATGCAGGCACTGGTGGTTTCCTTGGAGGGTTGATGTTCTTTATACCTCTTAGAAACTGTCTTAGCAATGGGTGAGAAAATACAGGCGGATCAGTGTTATATTTGGCAGATATTGCTGAAGCATGTATTTTTATGGAAGAGTATGAAAGGCCATTGTGGAGCATTTCAGCCAAGTATTCCAGGATCTGTGGAATGCTCATCACTGATGGGTCTTGACGCTTTTTGCTGTTCCAGATAAGAATTCTCTTCCATTTTGCTGAGTATGTTTTTCTAGTGGAAGGTCTGCGCACCTCCAGGATGATATCTTTTACCCTTTTGGAAAGTGTATCCTGAGTAATAGTCATGGAATCTTCCAAGCTGTCAGCTTCAATGTTTTCAAGCTGGGGTGTAGTGTCCTGTAATTGTGCTGTGTCAGAAGAAGTGGCCATTGAGGAAGGAGCCACGGATTGGTGCGTGTCAAGCTCCGTAGCAGTGGGTACCAGTGTTGTCTTGGCCAGTCTGGAGCTATCAGTATGACTTTCAGTTGCTCTGTCTTGATCTTTAGTAACACCTTGGTCATCAAAGGAAGAGGTGGGAAGGCATATAGTGTTAGAGAGTTCCAACTGAAGAAGAGAGCGTCCACCTTCCATGCTTGAGGATGGTATGTCCTTGTGCAAAACTTTTTCAGATGGTGATTGAAGTGGGAGGCAAAAAGATCTATATCCGGCCTTCCCCATGCTTGAGCTATTTGTAAGAAAATGTCTGGATGCAACATCCATTCATGTGGATCCATGATGTTTCTGCTTAGGCTGTCTGCCAGAACATTGTCCTTCCCTGGTACAAACTGGGATTGTAGCTCTATTTTCAATTGTAGGGAAAAATCCCAGAGATTCATTGCCAGTCTGCAAAGAGGGTAGGAGTGGGTACTTCCTTGCTTGTTTATGTACCACATAACTGTGGTATTGTCTGTCTTTATTAGTAGATGGCCCTGATGCATGAACTTTTCGAAGGCCTTGATTGCACGTATCACTGCCAGCATTTCTTTTTGGTTGATATGCAGGTGCTTTTCTTTTTGTGTCCATTGTCCTTGAATGCATCTGCCCTCCATGTGTGCCCCCCATCCATGGTCTGAGGCGTCTGTTGTTATGGTTTGACTTGTATGAGGCTTGCTGAAAGGCATACCTTTGTTTATCTGGCTTGCTTGAGCCCACCACAGAAATTCCTTTTGAAGGCATGGAATGAGTGGGATCAATGTTTCCAGGCTGTGACTGTGCTGAGACCATAGACTTTTTAGATACCATTGTAGTTTCCTCATATGCAGCCTTGCATGTGGAATCAGAAGAATGCAAGATGCCATGAAACCCAGGGCCTGCAGGATTTTCCTTGCAGTCATCTGGGTGTGTGTTGCCAATCTTCTGAAGTATTCTGGTAATTGTTTTTGTTTTTCTTTTGTCAGAAACGCCATCTGGGTGTTTGTGTTCAGTGTGGCACCCAGGAAAGGTATTTGTTGGGATGGTACGAGATTTGATTTCTGAATATTGACTGTGTATCCCAAGGCCTGCAGTAGATGAATGACATAGTCCAAGCTTTTTAACAAGGCTTGTTGGCTGTCCGCTTGTATAAGGCAGTCGTCCAGGTAAGGGTATATTTGTATCCCCTGAAGTCTGCAATGTGCAATTACTGATGCCAGGCATTTTGTGAACACTCTGGGCGCAGTAGATAAGCCAAAGGGCAATGCTGAGAATTGATAATTTATTTTACATTTGTTGACCGGGCTAGTCCAACTGGATACATGTCCTTTTTCAGTGGAGGCCCGAGGATAAAAGCTCCAAGTACATAAAACATTTAATATCACAAGTTAGTTAGATCAACAGTACAATAATGTATCACAATACATTAGGAAAAATAAGATTGGTACATAGCATAATGGGACTTAATTATATTCAAATGATAAGAAGGAAAATACTAGAGAAGAGGTAGGGAAATTAAGGATAGTAGAGACATCTTCAGGATAAGACAACACTTGAAAGGATAGTTAGGTAGGTGGGTTAGGTTGAGAAGCTAAAGAGTAAAAAGGTCAGTGAGTAAAGCAGTTCTAAGAAATAAGTTTAAATAAGAAATTTTGAAGGAAAACAGGGTAGTACTTAGGAAAATCAAGAGAGGAGAGATTAGTCAGGGTTATTACAAGAACATAACCAGTGGTTGGAGAGGAAATGTTTAAGGTTAGATTTGAATAGAGGGAGAGATGTAATAGCTGTAAGGTCAGTAGGTAAGTGGTTCCATATTTTCCCAACAAAGTTAGAAAAGAGAGAGTCTCCTGCAGAGTTATAAGAGAAAGACGTTTGCATCTGCATTTTATTAGTAGAGCGTAACTTTCTTAAGTTAGAATATGGTGTTATGAGTGTGGAGAGAATTGGGGTGTTATTGGGTTGATGAAGGACTTTATGGGCAATAATAAGTTGGTTGAATTGTAAAAGGTGAGGTAACTCTAGCCAACCTAGTTGTTTAAGGTTCTGACAGTGATGTGTCATATATGGTGAGTTAGTGGCAAACCTGGCAATGTTATTATATGATTTAGCTAGTTTCTTAAGATTGTTTTGAGACAAGTTGGTATAAATGGGGGAGGCATATAATAGGGTAGAGATTAAGCGAGTTCTTGCAATTGTAGTTCTGGCTAGTGGAGTAAGAAATTGTTTGATTCTGTACAGGGATCCTAGTTTTTTGTTAGTAGATTGTATTGTAGTGTGTATGTGAGTGTTGAATTTTAGTTAGTTATCTATTGTGATACCAAGGTGTTTGGTGGTAGTCTCAAGAGATATAATGGTACCATTATTAGATTTCAAGGTAAACTGAAGAGGGGGAGATGAGTGTGAGGGTGTAAAGAGTAATAATTTGGGTTTTTTTTGGGTTGAGGAAAAGACAATGGTTTAAGAACCATTTTTCTATAGTGGTGAACGATTTTTGCGTGAGAGAAAGAAGTTCAGTTTGGGAAGATGCTGAACAAATGATTGTGGAGTCGTCAGCATATTGTATGCAGGTGGAGAAGGGAACAGAGAGATGAAGATCATTGATAAAAATGGAGAATAGTAGTGGACCTAAGATAGAGCCCTGTGGGACTCCTAGGGATGTAGGAAGGAGTTCAGAAAGATTATTCTGCCAGAGTACAGCTTGTTTTCGGTTATCCAGGTAGGATGTAAACCAGTTCAGGGCAGAAATATCAAGAGATAGGGACTTTAGAAGGTGAAGTAGAAGTTTATGGTTGACCATGTCGAAGGCCTTAGAAAGGTCTACAAAGAGTGCTGACGACAGGGAATTATTGTTGCGATTTTTGTTGATACAGTTGGTAAAAGAAAGAAGGACAGTGGTAGTACTGTGGAAAGGACGAAAGCCATGCTGACAGTTGGATAAGAGATTATGGTGGATAAGGTGGGGAATTAATTGTTTATGGATACATTTTTCCATAATTTTGGCCAGTGGAGATAGTAGAGCTATGGGACAGTAGGTTGAGTAATCAGCAGAATCACCTCCTTTGTGAATAGGAATAATATGTGAGATTTTCCAGATAGATGGAATAGTACTTTCTTTAATTGTTCTATTAATAAGTATAGAGATGGGGTAGGCAATAGCTGTGGCACCTAGTTGGAGGTATTCCCCTGGTAAATTGTCAGCTGAGGGGGTAGAAGGTTTAAGTTTTTGAAGTAAGGAAGAGATATAGGAGGTGGATATTGGTTCTAGGTGGAATGGAGGGGGTGTGGGGTTGGTAGCGGGCAAGTTGGCAGTATCTGGATTTTGTTGATTAGCTAAATTTTGTACAGCTGAAGTAAAGAAAGTATTAAAAGCATTTGCTGTTTGTGTAGGGTCATTAGTGTTGGAGCCAAGAGGATGTGGTGTGTCTAGTTTACCTGGGGATATGAGCCTGTTAATAGAAGTCCAGAACTTCTGAGGTTGTTGAAGGGAAGATTTTTGTAGTTGGATGTAGAAGTTCTTTTTGTCCTGTAGGATAGCTTTTTTAGTTATGTTTCTTTGTTGCCTGAAATGTTGATGATCAGTTATGTGTTTCGAGGTGCGCCATTTTGCCCCGGATTTATTCCTGGATAGGATAAGTTTTTTAGTCTGGCTTGTGAGCCATACTGCTGGTTTATTTTTCACTCTGATGTTGCGCATAGGGGCATGATGGTCAAGGATTGTAAGGAAGGTATTATTGAAATAGGATACTGCTTCATTTATTGGAAGGGACTTGAGAGGTTCCCAGTTACAGTGTTTAAGTTCGTTTAGGAACAGTTCCTGGTCAAAGTGTTTTTTACTGCGTGCAGTTCTAACTGGTGGGGAAATATTAACATTTGTTTTATGTCTAATTATGTATATTAGAGAGTGGTCGCTAAGGTCATCAGGTAGGGTTCCTGTTATATAATTATCCTGTGGACGATTTGTTAGTATCCAGTCCAGGATACTTTCTTTGTTATTAGATTTGTTGATTCTAGTTCCAGAATTAATGAGTTGTGTAAAACCATTCAAATTGATCAGAGAGGATTGATTGGTATAATGCTCTGAGCCTGCAAGAAATCTGAGGTATCTTCTGCAACTTTGTCTGATTGGGGCATGCAGGTATGCCTCCTTGAGGTCCAGAGTTACCAGCCAAGACCCCTTGCCCAGCATGGGAAGGAGTTGGTGTAAAGTCAGCATTTTGAATTTTGGCACAATAAGGTAAGTATTCAGTGCGGACAAGTCCAGAATGGGTCTCCATTGGTTTTCTTTTCTTGGAACAAGAAACAGTCTTGAATAAAATCCTTGTCCTTGTTCTGCAGAAGGAACCTTTTCTATTGCTCTTATATGAAGTAGGTTTGTTATTTGTTTGAGTGCCTCTGCCCTTTGATTTGGTGGCAGGTTTGGCCTGCCATGTCTTGTTGGCAGTGTATGAAAATGGAATCTGCATCCTTTGTCTATTATCTCCAGTATCCATTTGTCCTTTGTAATATTGTGCAGATTTTCTGAGAATAAAGATAATTTTCCACCCAAAGGTGCTTCTAATTGAGCCCTGGATGGCGGAGTCAAAGTCAAGTCATTGAGATTGTCCTGGCGGAGCAGTGGAAGGTCCTGCCTCACCTATCTGGTTCGGAGGCTGCCATTGACATCCTCTGTAGGAGCCTCGAGTTTGCCCTCTACCTCTGCCACGTCTGTTTTTGCCTCTTTGAAATTTGTCTGTGTCAGGAAAGGACCAATGCTTAGAAGGCCAATTCCTGCTGAATCTTGGAGGCTGTACCTGGAGGAAATCTTTGACTGTTTGCACTGATTTTGCCTTTTCCTCTATTTTCTTTAAAACCTCTTGTGCAGTAGCACCAAATAGCTTATGTTTCTCTAGTGCTGCGTCCAAAAGCTTAGTTTTCACATGGTCTGGCAATGTTTGTTCCTTTAATCAAGCATGTCTGCGTATGACCGCACCTGTCATTGCTGCTCTACATGAAGCTTCCAATGCATCATATCCACACTGAAGGAAATGGCTGCTAACCTGCTTAGTATTATGAACCAATTCCTGTAACCCCTTTCTATCTAATGGTTCAGGGGAAGCCATTTTCTTTTGCAAGTCATCCAACATGTATTCCTGATACTGAATCATATGAAATTGACAATTTAATGCTCGCATAGAAAGGGTGGAAGATGTATATACTTTCTTGCCCCACCTTTCTAAAGCCCTAGAATCTCTTTCAAGGGAGTGGGTTCTTAGCAGTAGTGGAGGAAACCCCTTTAGGCCCCTGAGAAATAGTTTCAGGGTCAGCAGTATGGCCCTTGTACAGAAATTGATGTGTGTCTGGGACCCTGTAGTACCTGTCTGGCTTGACAGGAGCAGGAGGGAGTCAGGAAACACTAGATTCTAAGTACACATCATCTAAAACATTTAAAACTGGAGGAATAGCTAAGAGTCTATGCTGAGGTAGCTTTAAAAATTCCCTTAACCTTTTCCTAGAATCTGAGTATTCTTGGCCTTGCCATTTGAAGTGTTCCCTCATGGAATGAAGCGTTTCCCCAAAGGAAAACTCCTCAGGAGGAGAAGCAGAGGGAATAGATTCCTCCGCATCAGAATCCTTGTCGGCCGGGAAGGCCTCCTCCTGGTAGTCTGAATGTGCAGAATCACCTGAGGCCTCATCGGAGGACTGGGAGTCTACCTGCTCAACCCTAGGCCTCTTGTCAGAAGGCGGCTGAGAGCCTCTATCTGGATGAGGCTGTGAACCCCTAATTAAAGAAATAAGGTCCTCAGCTAAACTTAAAATTTGAGAACCAGAAGTGGATCCCAGAGAAACAGATCTTGTGGGGAAGAGACTTAGCCTGTTTGGCAGCCTTAGCACGTGTGTAGGCCTTAATGGACATAGACACTGGAGGCCTGGCAGCCCCATGTGCTGGAGTAGTCTTATCCACTGAAATGGTGTCAGAAATATCCTGGGCTACGGTCTCAGAGGGGAGAACAGGATCCAGCACCGAGCTGGCCTCCGGTACCGAAGTAACCAGTGGAGCGGTGTCGTCAGTCTGTAGCGGTTGCGAAACCGGCTCAGAAGAGACCGATACACTCACGGTAGGCCTAAGTGTGGTGTCGGCCGAGACCGCGGACCGTGGGTGTCGGTCCTTATCCTTCCGTTTTTTAGGTAAATGTGCTGTCGGAAGCTCAGACGGCATGATATAACGGAAATCTTCCCCAAAATAATCCTGTGCAAACTCTGACCGACGCATAAGAGTGCATTTATTGAAAGAGGCACAAGCTGCACAGGCTGAGACGTTGTGTTCTGGTCCTAGGCAGGGTAAGCAGTAAGAGTGGAAATCCTTATGAGGTATTTGTTTCCCACAAGTTAAACAATTATTAACTTTTTCACTTTTATCTGACATCGGCTGAGGCAAGAAAAGGTCCCCAATGGGGTACTTAGCTTTTTTGAAGACTTCAGTAGCTGAAAACACAGGAGCTGGTTGACCGGCACTTGCAAACTGCTTCTGCTTCGGGCACCACGCGGCAAGAAAAACTGAAGAAGATGGCGTCGGCTGACGTTTTTATACCCCAGGCGCTCTGACGTCGGGGAAAGGGCGACATCAGCCGATGCCGGACCCAGACTTTGGAATCCGGCCGACCGAAGGGCTACCTGAGGCAGGACAACACATATATCAGGACTGCAGTTGCATCCTTGAAGGACATCTGTGATAATCCCATTCCCACAGTAGTCAGGAAACCCTCCTATGTGGCACACCTCATCACAAAATCTGTCTCATGCAGAATAGAAGAGGACATTGTTCCCCTCTACTCATCACTCACTAGAACTGTAATAGAGTACAACGCCACTTTTGCTATGTACCTCACAAGACAACTACACCAACTGGAAAGCCAGCAGCAATACCTCACAAAGAGCATTAGCAGCCTGAAATACATGCCATACACAGACCATCTCAAAATGCTCCATCCGTACTCCCTTGCATATCACCTACTCAGAGGTGTTCACTGCCTAACGTACAAAGCTATGTCAAACACAGAGCTGTTGGACATGCTCCACATAAAACGCCCACAATCCCTCTGACGTTTGGACCCAAAACCATGTGTGAAATACAAAAGGAAGGGGTGTACCCATTTACCTTGTGGATACCCACACCTTCAGGTTAGTAGCACAGCATGAGACTTTGGAGACCATGCAAGTGCAACTAACATTGGGCAAAGCTGCTCATCAGATTGTAGCCTGCTACAGATCATGAACCTTGTCTCAGGAACATCACTCAGTATTCTGGAGAACAGTGGAAAATATAAAGGTCCTATTAAACACCATTATATGAGGAGATTACAACTACCCAACCATTGAGTGGGAGAATAACTCTGTACAATGTCCTTTTCCCAATGTTTCCTGGAGTTTAAAAACTCTAACACCCTGGAACAGCTGGTCACCATGCCCACTAGAGCTGACAACATACTGGACATGATCATAACCAACATGGGGTACCAGTGTTCCACAACAGAGATAAACCTCTCACTGGTAATATCAGATAATTAAGTAATCACACTGAACATCTACATCCCGCACCCCCAACCAGTCAATGAAACCACTGTGAAGACATTTGCAAAAGCAAACTGCACACTTCCCAAGACCAAAGTGGGATGTTCCAAAGACCTTTTGCTATAGGATAATGGTATACAATCTGCAGAATCATTTACAAGTGCATCCTATGAGCATCTACAGGGATGCATGGAATGAGACATCACAAATAAAACCAAGATGCACTCCTCCAAAAATAGGACAACAATCAGGTGGTTGTTGGCCATAAATAAGCTAGACAACAGAAGGAGGAAACAAACACATGATAGAGCCAACTTCACTAAAGGAAAGGCATTACTGATTATTATTAGGAAGAAACAATGATCGCTCATAAAATAATCCAAGGACAGTTTCTAAAGCCAAATAGCCAAGGAATGTAAGAATAACAACCACAAAGCCTTCGGTAGCTATACCAGACATGTAGGTGTCAACTTCCAAATATGCTGTCAGCTACTGAAAAATGGAAAGAAATACACCAAACCAACTTTCATTGCCCACATCCAGGGGGGCAAGTTCAGTGTAAACTCCCCCCATCATCCCCAAAAGGGCCTGTGTCCATCACAGAAGGATGCAGAGCCCCAGACGTCATGGACATGCAGGTAAAGACAGCCCTCATCAAAGCTAAGAACACAGCTTCAATGGGACTGGATGGTGTCCCAGGCTGCGTCTTTCACTAGGCCCAAAAGGAACGACACCCTCACCTACATTCTCTGTCCAGACTCAAGCGTACAACAGGCTATGTACCCAAAGAATGGCATACACTAACAGTCATCCAGCTCCACAAAGGGGGTGCCACAACAGAACCTGGAAACCATTGCCCAATATGTCTACTCAGCCTGGTCTACAGAGATATTGAGCAAATTGTCATAGAACCCATAAACTGAGACATTGGAGACCTCCAGACACTGGACTCTACACAACTTTGCCTTGTTAAAGGCAGATCCTGGCTCCTAAACCTAGTTGACTTATTTCAAACAGTTATCAAGGACATAGATGGAGGTGAAAGTAGTCCACACAGCCCACCTGGACCTCACTAAGGACTTTCTACACCATTCCCCACTCTGTCATCATGGACAAGCATACCAGCTTGAATATTAACAGCTATGTCACAGGATGGGTGGCCAAGTGGCTCACAGATCAAACACACATGTTCAGAGTTGCAGGTGCCATGTCCAACTCTAAGCCAGTCACAAATGGCATCCCACAGGTCTTGGTCCTGGGACCCCACCTGTTCAGTAGATAGTGCTCAGAGGTGCAGGCAAGCATGGGAGGTGTATGGCTGAACAGGTTTGCAGGTGACTGATAACTGTGGTCCATAATCGACTGTACGGCTGACACAGACATCCTCCAGAAGTGTCTTACAGAGACAGATACCTGGTGTCAAAACAATGACCTCAAGCTGAAAGCCAAAGAATGCATAGTCATCCCCTTTGGGTAAAATAAAGTGCACACAAATTACCACATAGGTGGTAATCCAGTATGTACAGAGAAAGTCATTATGGCCCTGGGGACATAGGTAGATAATCTACTCCCCTTTGATGATCACATGGCCAAAGTGTTTAGACATTCCTTTAATGTAGCCCACCTAATGTCACCTAATGTAACCCACTTTGTATAGTCTGATGATGTCACCATCCTACAAATATACCTGTGGAAAAGAGAACGCCCAGTAATGTGTATAGCGCGTTGTGTTAATGCCTACTCCACTGGTATCATGAAGTAGTTAGGTAGGAGTTTGAATCCTGACTTGACAAGTGTTTGTGTGTGGACTCTTTGAGAAAGAGCAACCTTTTTGGAGAGTAGTAAAACACCTTAAAAGTGGTAAACTAATCTTTGTCAAGGCTGATGATGTCACCATCCTACAAATAAACCTGTGGAAACAATACCTGCCAGTAAAGTGTATAGTGCATCATGTTAATGCGTACTCTTCTAATATCATGAAGTAGTTAGGTAGGAGTTTGAATCTGCACTTGGTGAGTGTATGTGTGTGACACTATTGGTCAATGTGTTGCGAGTTTTGCTTTTGCTACTGTAATCTTTGTCAGGTCTGAATATGTCACAATCCTATAAATATACCTGTGGAAAAGGGAGCTCCCAATACATGTAGAGCGTGTCGTGTTAATGCATGCTCCTCTACTATCATGAAGTAGTTAGGTAGGGGTTGGAATACTGCACTTAACAAGTGTGTTTGCATGTGGTCTCCTTAGGAAAAAGCAACCTTTTTGGAGAGTAGTAAAACACCTTAAAAGTGGTAAACTAATCTTTGTCAGGTCTGATGATGTCACCATCCTACAAATATACCTGTGAAAAGAACACTCCCAGTAAAGTATATAGTGCGTTGTGTTAATGCATACTTCTCTAGTTTCATGAAGTAGTTAGATAGGGGTTTAAAACCTGCACTTGACAGGTTTGTGTGTAATTACCTTGTAGAGGTGCAACCTTTTTGTAGAGTAGTAGAACACCTTACAAGTGGTATACTTATCTTTGTCAAGGCTGATGATGTCACCATCCTACAAATAAACCTGTGGAAACAATACCTGCCAGTAAAGTGTATAGTGCATCATGTTAATGCGTACTCTTCTAATATCATGAAGTAGTTAGGTAGGAGTTTGAATCTGCACTTGGTGAGTGTATGTGTGTGACACTATTGGTCAATGTGTTGCGAGTTTTGCTTTTGCTACTGTATGACATATCAGTATGCATTGCACATGTGAGCTAGCTGTGTGGCAAATACATATACATACATGTTACCTCAATTATTGCATGTGTGGGAACCCTGCTTTCTCCAAGAACACAGCTGTCATCTTTGCCAGACTGTGCTGCTGCTTCCCAGACCTTAGGTCACATCTGTATGCTTGTGACAAGGCCAGCTGCTGCAGTGATCCCTGGCCTAGGTCATCCGTGTCACACACACCCATTAGGGTTTCTATTGAAATGTGTGAGTGAGGATTTATGGCCGAGGTATATGTCAGACCTGTTCAAACGCAGCAAAGTCTGTCAATGATGCCTATTCATTATAGGTGTACAACAACCTATGTGGATATGCATGCAGACCCCTTATTGATTATGTGCTCCACCAAGGGATTTCAAAATACCTTTGGAAATGTGATTATCAAAGGACAGATGACGTAACACTTGGTTGCATGTACACATGGGTACCTGTTCATCATGTTGGTGGCTACTACCTATGTGGTACTGTGGGGATAATATGTTCCGTAAAGGTGGATGACTATGCTTAGTTTGGCTTATAGCTTTACAGCATGGGTTTGACAACAGGTATCTGTCTGTATGATACCCTTGTGGAGGATGTGTGTGTCATCTGGAGAATGCATTATAGGCCACAGTATGCATTTCCAGACATGAATGGACATATCCCTACTGTGATTGCTTGTACCTAAGAGAGCTATATGCCAAACAGGAGTGGTCTCAGTAATGGGTGCAGGTGCATACCACTGGTTACTGGCATAGTATAGTACCTGAAGGATCCAAATGTTGCTGTGTGTCCTACATCTGTGTGTCAGCTGTCAAGACATCATCTAATGATTGGTTATGGTCAGGCTGTTGAAGTTATGTATGCTACTAGAATGCAAAACAATGACAGATAGTAACAGTATCACCCACAGCACAGTGTCAAACCATGTCATACACATGTGTAGTCAGGTTTCGAAATGTGTGTAGTACAATGCATACTGGCCACCAATAGAAACTATAGAGTGTTAGCACTGTGTAATACAGGACATGTCACCCTGCCCATGTGCTCACTATGCACGTGCATGCAGACAGTGCACCTCCACCATGTTCACAAATGTACACCTGCAAATCTGTGCTACACACATCCCACACAGACTGTCCACTCTCTAACACATGCTGCCAATACTACACACATCAGCCAAGTGGCACGTGGGCAGACAATACACTATTGGTTGTAAGACCTGTGGCACATCTGCCAGTGGCATGATGAGCAGCAGTGCTCTGACGAGAACCCCTGGACATCTGCTTATGTGGTACCCTTCCAGATATCTGGGTATGGCTGCTGTGTCAGGATGCGTGTGCCATGTATACCACACTGTTCTTGCCAATGCCGACGGTATGCTGTCCCTCAGCTAAGGGCATTGGTGATGGATGTATTGGCAGTATGACTGTATGCATGGATGGGGTGGACATTTGTGTACTGTTGATTGGTGGCCCAATGACAGACCCTGGCAAACATGCCTGTGCCTCAACACACCTATCATCAGTATCACTATTTTGCTCAGTGACATTAGTTTCCCTGCTGCAGTGAACCAGCCCAAAGTTAGCACCTGTGAGAGGAAGACAGGAAACACACTTTTTGACCTGTACATGATGTCGGCACGCATGCACGCATGCACACATGAACACATGCACACATGAACACATGCACACGTGAACACATTCACACATGAACACATGCACACATGCACACATGAACACATTCACACATGAACACATGCACACATGCACACATGAACACATGAACACATGCACACATACACATAAATGCACTCCTCACTAAAACAGACACACACACACACACACACACACACACACACACACACACACACATGCACACGCACACACACACACCACCAACAGTCCAGAACATACTCAATAGTGGGTGATGGTGGGGTACAGTATCACAAGGCAAACAGTTATATCACATGTGTCAGCATGCAGGACGTGTGTTTCACAACAGCATGCAGTGCAGGTGTAGACAGCCCTTGCTAATAACAGTATACATGGCTTTGATGCATGTGTGTTGTTGTTTAGTGATTGGCCTCACCCTGAAACGCACTGTGTACATGGACACAACATTGCTGTGCAAGTATTAAAAGCTCTGCAATGTCCTGTGCACCATCACTCACAGGTATACATACCATGGCTGGATGTGTGTCTGTGTGTCACATAGATATCCATTTCTGATTAGAGTGTCTGTGTCTTTAGCAGATAATTGTGGACACAGGTTTAGCACATGCATGCTATGTATACACACAGGATGAGTGGTGCATGTATACCTGATGGAATACCATTGCTCAACATAGCCATTGTACAGTGGTTATGGTGAGTGTAGGACATATTGTGGACATGCCAGTGCCAGACATGACATGGCATGCTACAACACAACTGCAACATTAAACATCACACATACACAGTGTGTGTCATGTGACCTATACACTCAATAGCATTACAATACATATATGTTTCACTTTGTACAAATGGTGATTGCTATGCATATTGTGTATAGGTACATATGTTTGCACACACACAACATTGAGGTTCATAGCAGTTAATGCTATGTGTAGTACTGTGGTCACTGTAACTGGATGGGGTGTACTACCATGAGCCATCATCATGCAGCATCATGTGGTCACTCAAGGCTACTAATGTCTGCCAGACCGGCACATACCATGCTGTACCAGAACTGCAGTACTATGGCTACATTCACCATTTCACAGCCAGTTGTTACATGGGTTTGTAAGGTGCCCAATAGGGGGCATTGCCTAACATGAATGTGTTATGTGTTGAAGACTGTCACACAGCCACATGTGAGGCATCTACCCCTCAAGTATATTATGTGTGCTGTGTGGATGACATTTGGGATACTGTAGTGTGACGTTACAGCAGGTGTCTGAATATGCCATGTGTAGCATGTTAACGTGTACTGCGTATGACAAAGGCGTGTATGTTGTGTGCATGTGTATCGACTCTGCCTATCCAATGTCCACTACAGTGTTGCCACAATTGTGTGGGATGCTCTGTGTATTGTATGTGTTTTAGGCAGCTACCCACGTTACTGGGATGTCCATAGTCTCACAGCAAACATGTACAGCATGCATTATGTGTAGGTGTGTTACGTGTACATGGCCTACACCTAACCTATGACATGCACATTTAATTAGCAATATTAAATGTAGAACACACTCACCAGCATGGGTCTGCTGCCTTGCTGTCACACCAAAGGGACTTACAAGGATATGAGACACTTCATCAGTGGCAACAACTGTGGCATTGCTACGGTGTGTTTGCAATCTTACAGTAGTACAATGGTTGACAGTCACAGGCCTACAGATTATATTCCTAATTATTAGTATTGCACAACACTAGGCACCACATCATCTAACTACACAGTACACAGCTCACATAAGCATGCTCTACCAATAGAGGTAACAGTAGTCTACAGCTATGCCATGTTACCTGCACACTCCATGTCACCTTGCTGGGTGGCTCTGGCCTCCATGATGATACATGTTACTTGTTGTTGTTGTTGTTGTTGGCCGGGAGCCACCTGGCTTAGCAGCAGCTCCTCCACTCTGGTGATGGGGGAGGGAGTGGCTACCCTCCAACCTGTGGCAAGCTGTTGTCTGCGGATATCTGACGCATGCTGCTGGACATGTCTAATTAAATCACTGCAGTGATGGCGTACCTGCTCATATGTCTGGCTATGCATGCCTATGTCATTTACCCTATGGACAAGATCTTGCCACAGCGCAGTCCGCTCATACTGGTCCTGGCTGGTTCTGGAGAACAGCAGGGCATAGTGCTGCACCAAGCTCACTGTTATCTGTTCCTCTTCTGTCGTGCTATAGGTGGGATTACGATGGTGGGACATGACCCTGGAAGATAATGAAACACTATGTGTGAGCAAGTCATGTGGCACATGTAACATTCTAAAGTACAGATATCAATTAACTGCCATATATAGCAACCTACTGGCTGTCAGAATATACACACTTTCAATACCACATATCAGTTATCAACCCACAACTGCCTGACAGTGCCTGGCACACTCTATATATCAGACCATGTTTTGCACAGCAACAAAGTTAAATCAGTATGCAAGACTATACAACAGTACATGGCACACTGTATGAGACACAATACACCACCTAGCCACAGGAGGTATATATCAAGAAAATGCATCAAGAAATATGTAATCCATTGCAATGATTGTAAAGTCCAGTTACAGTATTACCAGTATACCACACTAGTCTTTGATGGCAGACCCCTGCCTAACATATGTGCACATTCGTTAATATAGGTGGCATACTGCTGCACTAGACTATACATGTTGCTAGATAGGCACTTATATCCTGTAACACACATATGACCGAGGCCATGGCACAGGCATACCCACACACACATCAGACATACATACCAGACACAAAGGTATG
Source organism: Protopterus annectens (assembly GCF_019279795.1). NCBI lineage: Eukaryota > Metazoa > Chordata > Ceratodontiformes > Protopteridae > Protopterus > Protopterus annectens. The sequence continues at coordinate 707,749,301 of NC_056746.1, forward strand.
GCAACCCAGGTGACCTTTACCTGTGCACCTTACAGTACTGTGTGTCAGTAGTTACAAGACCTTATGCCTGAGGTATGTAATCTGTGAGGACTACAGGGAACACACAAAACAGTGGTTCCAAGAAATGTGGACATACACCATACTGTGCTGTTTAGGCATACAGCTTCAGGTAGTACTACAGTTCATACAGGAGTTGGATTCACCAGCGCTAACACTCAATAAGCATACATGTACTGCTTTAGCCTACAATGGGACACCCCAGTTGGCAACAAGGGACTACGTCAGACCGTATGGCATACTGCTTTTTCTGCCTAGCAATTGCATACACATCTTTTTCCTGGGATCACAGCTGGGACACATAATACCATGATAGAAAAAGTTTCCCACTAAGCTATCACACATATATAGAACTCTGAAACATTCACCAACACATTCACCATCGCACTCAGTCAACCTCACATAGCAATTATTGGGACAAGTACATGTGGGTGTGTATCGCTTCATAGGCAGGTAATAGGCTATTGGCCCTAGGGCCTATAGAAGTCTAGCCATACTCTACCCTGGCCTTTGACACACAGGTAATTACATTTCACATGGCCCTGTCAAGCAGAGCCACAGAGGTGATTGCCTGGGTGTATTCACTATCTCCCATACAATCTTCAGGATTATTTATGACGACTGCTACTTAGGAGCTTTGTTTGCTATGGATAGGTGGTTTGTTCCAGAGTATGGGATGTCTCTGAGAAAGGAATCTATCCCTCCAGCATATGCTGTTTATTGTGGTCAAAAGGTCCCTAGAGCGTGTAGCTCATAGGGATTGTGATCTGTTTACATGGAGCATGTCCAACAGCACTGGGTTTGACATAACTTAGTATGTTAGGCAGAGGTCACCTCTGGGTAGGCGGTATACGACACAGTCTAGTTGTCGGTTTGTGAGATGGTCTGCATAGGGCATCTGTTTGAGACCGGTATTACTCTTTGTGAGGTATATTGTTGTTTCCAGTTGCTGTAAATGTCTTGTGAGGTACATACCACATGGGGCATTGTACTCTATAATGGTCTTTATGTCTGATGAGTAGAGGGGAACACTGACCTATATTTCCCTGGATGACACACCTTTTGTGATGACGTGTGCCACGTAGACAGATGACATGACTGGTGTGGCACTGTGATCATTAGAGAGGAGACTTTGGTGTTAAGTAGACTACCATCCATGTGGAAGTTAATGGGTACAGAGTATTTGCAAGAAGGGATGCCAATACAGTGTCATCACTGAGCTTGAGTCCATGGCTTTGTCACCAGGCATCTGTTGCAGTAAATATGACCCTGTCTCTCTCTCTCTCTCTCTCTCTCTATATATATATATATATATATATATATACATACATACATATATATATATATATATATATATATATATATATATATATATATACATACATACATATAAACATCCATTGGTGTACATATAGAGATACATATAGGCACATATACAGTCCACCTTTCATGGTGGGGATATCAATTATGCGAAGGTTGTGAGGTAAACAGTTATGTCATAATATTGCACAGTGTTGTTCGAAATGCATTGAAGGTGTTCTCAGCCCATGTAGCTTTAGCAAGCCTCACTGGCTGTAACACTGCAGACCTGACAAATCATAACCACAACTTTTAACCACCACATGTCATATACCAGCACTGTATGCTGTCTTGTTTGCCACACACTACAACCTACATAGAAATATGCACAAAACAACCTTCAACAACATATATATATGTCCACCCTTCACAAACAGTTGCAGTATGTCCCTTGCTCTATGCACATGTACAGATGCTAATATATCTGACACAGACAGATCTCTCCGTATGTGTGTGCCATACACACACAAGGTATACACTGTTGTAAGTTCATGTACCCCACGGCTGACCTGTTGGCCCTTGCTGCAACATGAACAGGTGTCATATGTGAGCACACAGTAATATTAGAGTGTGTATATGTAACTGCAAATGCTAGGTTAGCATACTAGTCTGGTACAGCTATTGCCAATGCTAAGCTACACGTTAATATGGCTATCATGCATTTGCTACTGTGTCACATCCATGTTTATATAACCGTATGGGCTACTCCCCCAAACAGACACTGTACACACTACTGTACAGAACACAGATAGTATGGATCAGATGTTTGACATTTAATGCTGAACTACATATGTCACAGTCACATCCCACTGCACACAGCTACACACTCATTTCTCCATGCCAGTAGTTATGCAGGGCATCTGTGCATTGATACGTACTGCTGCCACATATGGATGATTCAAACTATGTAGAGTACTCTTCATAAACATCTACTAAATGCCAGTAAATACATCGTTGTTACATACCTTTCCTTTGTATGTGTTCGTATTTGTTGTATATATTGAATTTATTGTTCAAGATATATTTGTTTTTCAATATACTTTTTTTTCAATATATTATTTATTTTTCAATATATTTTTTTTTACAATATATTTTTTATTTCAATATTTTTTTCATTTTTCAATATATTTTTTAATATATATTTTTTTCAATATATTTTTCTTTTTCAATATATATTTTTTCAATATAATTTTTTTTTCAATATATTATTTTGTTTTCAATATATTCTTTTTTATCTTTTTTTTTTCAATATATTACTTTTTCTTTCAATATATTTTCTTTGGATCTTTTTTCTTTATTTCTGCTGCTGCTGTTATCTGCCTCTGCATATCTCTCTCTCTCTCTCTCTCTCTCTCTCTCTCCCTCTGTACCTGCAATGAAATGATTGCATGTGTGGACAGCAAGTACAGACTGCTTTTATAGGTATCTGCACATGTGCGTATGATGGCCTCTGAACCGATTGGTGGCCACCATTTGGAAATTGCATGCAACCTGCTGTGTGGTACTTGCAGTACTCTCTGTCATAGCAACCCAGTGCTATAAATTGCTAAGTCAGGTAGACGTAGCCCTTTCAGCTTTCCAAAGTGGGGACCATGCTTGTTTGCTGTGGACACCGTTGTTTAAGTCAGAAGGTTGGTATACTTCTTCTAACTGATGCTAGGAGTGTAGCCAGTGATTTGAATGTTGTACTCATACCTGAATGTTGCCACTTCCAGTACACAGCTGACAGTGTAGAATTGTACTCACCCCTACAAATGCTAACACAAGATACATGGGAGTATGTAGTTTCTTTTCTACTTATACAATTAGCTGCCATACATACGTACTTATTGAGATGTTTTCATTTGGCACATGAACTGTTTGGGAACTGCTATACTGTGGATATTAATGTACTCACTTCTGAACAGTTTGTGCTTTTTAAGTAACGTAAACGAAAAAAACTGAGAGCAAATTGACATCCACAGGAACCTTGCCCAAGCAGTAAAAAATTGCGTCCACACGGGAACAAGTTTGTGCTTTTTCTTTTGTTGACATTATCACAAGATGCTCATGAAAACTGGACAATTCCAGTATTGAGTATGCCTACCTACATCATTGCTGGACCCTGAACACACAGGTATTTTGTACGTTTGGGTGGGGATTGTCCTGCTATGATACTGTGTGGGGGTTGTAAAATGCTGCTGTAACATTATTTACTGCTAGAATGTCTGGTTCTGTTATCACAGTCATGTGATGCAATTCCACAACAACTGCTGGTAAAGTTCCACAGAACAGGTTTTGTGTTATGGCATTACTATCTTTCCTTTACATTCACTCATTCTGATTCATGATATATATATTTCAGCAACAACCTGCTATATATCTACTGTGGCTTAGTGGTACTTCATGCAGTTTAGTGTGTCCGAGGTTCAAGACTGACAGTGGTGTTTTATTTTGCTGCTGAGCAGAACAAGGGCCCTCACATGCAGGTTGACTAAGGCACTTTTAAGCAGTTGTAAGCGTGTTTGCGCAGGTTTGCATGACGCTTAGCAATACTTAGCTAAGCGCACACATGCGCACACTCGTGCAAACCCGCTAACGGCTGCTTAAAAGTGCTTACTCCTGCAAACCCCCGTGCTAATTTATTTGAAAGAAAAGAAAATGGGGAGATAGGAAAGTGGTGAAAAAGGGGCACAAAGAGGGAAAGACAGTAGGGAAAACAGCTAGGGATGTGCAGAATGGGTGTAGGGAAGGTCCATAGCTGCCCATTTCTTTAACAGCAACAGCTGTGCATATACTAGGAATTTGGAGGGAAGTTTGAAACCTTCAACCCCTGAGAGAGGAGTGCGGACAACAAAGTGCTTGCAAAATGGGCAGCTATGTATGGGGCATAATTTTTTTGTAGGAGCAGATTGCCCATTTTGTTTTCAGGTGAGAGTGGAATGTGGGGTAGGGGAAGTAGGTATATTTGGGGAGGTAGGTTGTGGAGGTACACAGACAAGACAAACAAGATGCATACAGGGGCGGAATATGACACATGGGGTGGGTGAACACCATTGACGGGGAAGGATGTTTGGAAACCGCAAGCCCATGAGCCCACAGATGGCAACAGTGGAACTGAGATCCCCACCTATGGGCAGTCACCTCTGCAACTTCACAGCCCAGAGGGTGGCTGTGCTGGGGGCTGCATAGGAGGGGCAGGCTCAACCGTGAGTCGCGCCACTCTTGCCTCGAGTTGGCGTAGAGGATCAGTGACTGAACACTGGAATGGACTGAAGCATGTGCTTCTCTGCACAGTGCTGGGGCATACAGGAGTTTTATGTAAAGTCTGTTTGAAATGACTTTTTTAACTGCTGTTGCTCCCCTGATGCATTTGCAAGTGTTCTTCTATTTGAAAGTGAAGTCATATGCTGTTTTTACAGTTTAAGTTGTTTTATTATTTTAAAATGAGTCTCAAGCTATATTTCATGTACAGAAGCTCCACAATAACATTTGGACTTGCTGCTACTGCAGGAAGAACTCTCAGACCTCTAAACTTCTTTTGAAACAGGAAGTATTTTCATAAGATCACTGAGACAGAGCATTAAAACAAATTAAATAAGGCAAACTGATTTAACTTCGAGCTTCAATGCAAAAAGTAAAGAAAATAAGAATAATAGGTTTCGAATGATGTTCTTAAAATGTATAGTAAAAGATGATCCCTGGGATTAAGCAAACTTCCTTGCAGGAATAGCTTATTCCTGCATGGAAGGGACTGTTCCTGTACAGCACGGCAGCGCGCCATGCATATTCATGAAGGCGTGCTGCCTTGCTGTTAAACGGACATAGATCTGTGTATGAGTGCGGTGGTGTGTCTGAGAGCAGTGCTCTCACAATACACATGCCCCCTGCACACCAGAATTGCTGTTCAGTAATTTAAATTGAGCGAGAACGCTTGTAATACCCCAAGCCATCAGGGTAAGATATCTGGTCAAAGCCAAAAGGGACAATCATCCCTACCAAGGCAAAAGTTAAAAGAATAACAGATGTAGCATAAGCACATAGCGCACACCTCCCAACAAGTCAGAGTAAGGAATGTGGACAAAGCCATAAGGGGCAATCTTCCCACAAAGCAGAACGTTGATAGAATAACAGGTTCAGCATTACCAGGGATATTCTGAAGGGTACAAATAATAAAACACAACAATACATTTTTTTTCTGCATGTAGCAAAGTTTAAGCATAGTTGCATGGGTGTGGCCATTGCTTAGCTATGCTTAGTCCAGCTTAAACAGCACAAGAAGTTAAACAGCAAGAGACATCTAACATAAGCAGTACTGTAATAGTGTAGTGGTTATACTGTATGCTTTGCAAGCAGCCATTTCCGGTATGATCCCCACTATAACCAATTTGCATTTTACATGTGAAAGCATTGCATAAACATTTTTTTATAATTAGCTACTAAATATCATATGTTTGTTAACCAGAGTACTGTAGTAGGTCCAGATGTGAGGTGTCAGTTTAATAAAGTTGTGAAACCTCCATATACAAACAAGTGACCTATACAGTATAGTTACACATGAATAAATCTAATGAAAGCACATCGGGGATGTCAGGGACAGTAAACAAATATATAATATGTAATGAATGATGAATCAATCCCATACAGCAGGTAGTCTACAAAATAAAAAATAAGCAATGCTAAGCAGTGCACAGCTCTGCTTACCAGGTGTAAGCATTGTGTAAATATGACTGCTAAGCAATGAGTAGCCCAGCTAAGTGGATTTGCCCATTGGTAAGGAGTGCTGAACATGTCCCTTTAAGCACTGCCAACCTTAGCTTAGCAGGTTTGCCCGTAGCCTATCTTAGCTCAGCATATTCAAAACTGTCCAATCATGGCAAAAGGCAGGAAATTGGTCGTATTTAAACCCCACAAGCAGAAATGCAGCTCATAACTGGCTACTGTATCCCACTGTAGGCAGTATGGGAGGTGTTGGTCAGGGCATGTGCTTCTCGGCACAGTGCTGGGGCATACAGGAGTCCAAGGTCATGGTAGGACTCGTGGTAAAAAAACATGATGAGAGACTGCTGCAGAGCCAGTATTAGGGCTCTCAATATAAAGCGGAAGTCTGGGACCATCTCACCTGTGATCTCACCAGTGCCACTGGTATCCCTCGGACTGGTGAGCAGGTCCAGCATCAGTATGCTAACTTGAAGCAGAGGAAGAGGGAACTCTTGGATGAGTGGGTAGAAGAAGCAAGGCAGAGGAGTGATGCCCCAGTAGTGTGAAAGTATTCATATCAATAACTGTTTACCAAAGTCCAACCTGTATATGTGATGGATAGGTATGCCTAAATATTTCTCTATTCCCTTTACAGCTGCAGCTGAGTGGGCTGTAAATCAGGAAGCCCATGCCAGTAGGGTTCAAAGGCTGCATCATGAGTCTGGTGAGTAACAATTTTGCTTGTAGTAGTCATACCAAATAAATATAAAGTAGTAGAAAGTCACCTGTCAGTATAAAAACTGTGTATGGGTTGTACTGAATAAACCAGACAATATGACAGTAATAGTCCCATATAGGTGGGTCTATATTAGAACATCGAAGTTTCAAAACTTCGAATGTTCTAATATCGACCCCTATTCAGCAAAAGCTGAAAATATCCAAGCAACAGAAAACTGATTTTTTTCCTAGAGAAAGAATTTGGTTGTCTGTTTCTGTTGCTTTGGTATTTTCAGTGCTGTGGTGGAAAGTTACGGGTCAGGTTCAAGTAAGTGTGCGATTGAGTGTGGGTTAGGTTAGTTAGGGTTAGGGTGCGGGTTAGGTATGTGTGCGAATGTGTGGACGTGAGGGTTAGGGCAGGTTAGGTGAGTTAGGGTTAGGGCATGGGTCAGCTAAGTGTGCGATTGTGTGGATGTGATGGTTAGGGTGTGGTAGGTGAGTTAGAGTTAGGACACGGGTGAGGTGAGTGTGCGATAGTGATGGACCTTAGGGTTAGGGTTTGGGTTAAGTTAAGTGGATAGTTAGTGGTTTGTGAAGAGTTTAGTGTAGGGTTAGGTGTAAGATTTTAGGTGTATGTGTGTGGATTGCTGTTTGTTTGGTGTGCTTGTGTTGTGTGTATGTGTTTTGGAACAGCACATTTTTTTTCCCTAGTAAAAAATTTGCTGTTCTGTACGTTCAAGGTTTTCAGCTTTCTCTGAATAAGGGTCAATATTAGAACATTCGAAGTTTTGAAACTTTGATATTCTAATATAGACCCACATAGGTAATATTTAAATAAAACCATAACTGCCTGGCAATAAAGTTCTAAATCCTGGACTGGTTGTGTTTACTCTGGTATTGTATGGTCTGACATGTGGCATTCACTAAGATCTGATATCAGAATAGTACTGTTGTGTCCACCACCGTTTCTCACACTGTGCTACATGGAAATATGTCTAGGAATGTCTGTATAAGACTGTTGTAATTACAAGGTCAGATTGTACAACCAATAGAGACTTAGCCAGAAAATACTGAAGGAACAGACACTGGTTTCTAAATAGCTCACTCTGATGAAACAGAAATTGTATTTTTAGCAGACATAGCCATGGTTCGAATCCTGGGAGTGGTAATAAGCTATATGCATAATCATACCTCTCAACTGTACAGATCTACCAAGAATGTCCAGATATTTGTCTCATATTTTTGGTCTGTTCCTCTTTTTTCCTGGCAAATCACTGGGATGATCTCAGGATTATAGTCACCAAATAATGACATGTACTTGAGTGTCAGACTTCAAATCCTTCAGAAAATGTATATTAAAAGAAATCCTGTTACTCTAGCAACTGTCTAAAGGTTTATAAGAGCAATATACAAAATATGTCCCTATTTGTACCCCATATAGTTGTCAAGCTTTGTCCACGTGTTGCGCATTAAGAGATTGAAAGGTATGTGCATAGTTTTAACTAGGAATCTGGAAATATGTGTAGAAACAGTCAGGTAATGTTAACAAACATTCCTTCCACAGGTCTACAAGGTAAGAGAAGTAGAATTTAGCTATAAGACAGTTGAAGTATACACTTGTGTACAAACATACCACTGCCCAAACCAAGGCGATAGGGTATTGTAATAATACCTGTAGAGTAATGATTAGAGCAATGATCATTAAAGTTGTGAGTACTGCAAGGATATACAAGTTGTTAATTGACATCTCTCTCTCCCTCCACCATATTAAACTGTGAGCATATTAAACTGTGAGCTTTGGCCAGTTAAGACCTGCATGCTATCAACTTGAATGCCTAAGTGAAGCTAAGTAACTTTTATCTGCACTTTTATCAAATAATACACGATTTAAAGTAATTTGTTTGTGTTGCATTGAGGAATATCTAGCTAGAAGCTGTGACTCTGTTTGTCAATAGTACCTGTGGTATTTTGAGTTAAGGCTTGTTAAAAACCTGCATAGCCAGTGATAGGTGGGGGTAGTTCCTTCATTGTATTCAGTTTCTGTCTTATTTTCAGTTAAGGCTTGTTAAAAACCTGCATAGCCAGTGATAGGTGGGGGTAGTTCCTTCATTGTATTCAGTTTATGTCTTATTTTCAGTTAAGGCTTGTTAAAAACCTGCATAGCCAGTGATAGGTGGGGGTAGTTCCTTCATTGTATTCAGTTTCTGTCTTATTTTCAGTTAAGGCTTGTTAAAACCTGCATAGCCAGTGATAGGTGGGGGTAGTTCCTTCATTGTATTCAGTTTCTGTCTTATTTTCAGTTAAGGCTTGTTAAAAACCTGCATAACCAGTGATAGGTGGGGGTAGTTCCTTCATTGTATTCAGTTTCTGTCTTATACAAGTGGTACAGTGAATTACCTTCTGTTTAAAATGTGAGCTTTGGCCAGTTAAGACCTGCATGCTATCAACTTGAACGCCTAAGTGAAGCTAAATAACTTTTATCTGCACTTTTATCAAATAATACACGATTTAAAGTAATTTGTTTGTGTTGCATTGAGGAATATCTAGCTGGAAGCTGTGACTCTGTTTGTCAGTAGGTTCCCACCCACCCTCTGTGTTTTTGTGTTGGTGTTAATCTTGGTGGCTTTGAAACTGCCCGCCCCTCTTGTAAATTTGCACTTGGATACTCCTCCTGGGCCCATCTCATTTGCTCACTCAAAAAAAAAAAATCTGCTTTTAATGTATTTGTGTTTCTTCCTACTTTATTTTGCTTTTGCGTCATCTTAAAAGTACTCAATTGTATTTATTACTGCTTGGTGTAACTCACTCTAAGCCTTTTAGTTTAAGCACTTGGGCTTCAGACCAGTTGTTTTACATTAAGAAGGTTTGTGCTCTGCACTGTAGTGGCAGGACATGTAGCTTACATCCTTCTAAGTTGGGAACTGCTGATTGAGGGCTCAGTGTTTGTTATTCTAAAAGTGTATTAATTCTGGTTTAAGCACTTGGGCTTCAGGCCAGTTATTTTACATTAAGAGGGTTCATGGTCTGTACTCTTGTGGGAGGAGAGGCTGGACTCTGCCCTTCTGAGCTGTGAATTTCTGGTTAAAGGCTTATAGTGCCTGCATATTTGAACTGCTTCTTACTAAATTGGTACACCTTGTTTGCTGAAGCATAGACTAGATCCAGGCCTGCTGAATCTAGCTTTGTATGCTTGTTTGCTTGTTATTTCCCTGAAATGCTAATTCTGTGGATCCCTAGTGACATCTGCATTGCTTACTGTACTTATTTCCTTGTTTCACTTGAAAGAAAGTTACTGTTTGTCATTTTTGCATTTAAGTTACCTGTAACACATTGCATTTAAGTTACCTGGCACTTGCTCACTAAAGCAATTATATAAGTCAGCACTAAAAAATTAAAAGCACTACACCCTCACAAACTCCTCTTGAGTACCTTGTTCCCCATTGGCCCTTTTTTTCAATTATAAAGGAATTCCCAATACTATTCTAGCATGTCCAAAGGTCAGTTGTCAATCTCCTCTCCGGTCCAGCTGGTGAATCTGGGAATTTTGAAGCAATGTTACAACTGCCTCATGTACACAGACAACCCTCTCCTCCTCCCAACAAATTCCAACACATGTGAGATATGCAACCATATAGCCAAACTGGAGGCTAAGCTCTCTCAACTCAGTACTGGTGAAACCTGTCAGGAGGAGAAGGAAATCACACTCACTACAATTCCAGTCTCACATAGACCTACCACGACAGCAAGCCAAACACATAAACACACAAAAACATACTCAGAGGCTCTAAATAAAAATCTGCCTAAGCAGCAGAGACCTCCAAAGCAGACACCCAAGCAACCGCTACCCCAAAACAAAACATGTGCAACACATAGCTCACAAAGCTAGTGTGCTGAACAGTCACAGCCCTTAAGGCTAAAAAACACACCTGATACACTTGTAATAGGGGACTCTATCATCAGGCACACTGACGTCCCGCTCACCAGGCTGAAAAAGGAGAATGTCACAGTGAGCTGCCTGTCGGGCGCTAGGATCTGCCACATAACACAAGCACTCAGGTCACTCCAAGGCAAGTACAAATATGACTCTGTCATTGTCCATGCTGGTGTGAATGACCTGAGACGTACCTCCCTGGACTACATGAAAAGAGACATAGAGGAGCTCTCTGAGCATGTGGCCCAGGCCGGTATGACCCTGACCTTGAGTAGCATCATACCCTCACCAAGAATGATGCCACAATATATGAAGACAAGATGATCAATTTCAACAATTGGCTTAAGTATTGGTGTCATTCAAAGGGGATCCAATGCCTGTCAGCCTGGGATGGCATGCTCGACAAGCCACGATGCTTCGCTAGGGATGGCTTGCACCTGTCACCCCTGGGCTTTCGGATATTGGCAAAGGCTCTTGCTACCCCCATAGTGCCTTTTTTAGGCAAGGCTCAAAAGACAAACCCACCTCCATAGGTATCACAAGGGATAAGAAACTGAGAGTAATGCTACTTAATGCCAGAAGTCTAAACCTCAAGATGCATGCACTCGAAACTCTCCTTAGCATGGAGAACATCAATATCTGTGCAGTAACAGAAACCTGGTTCAAGGCTCTGGAGAGCACCCCAGCACTGCCAGGTTATACCTCATACCATGCTTTTCGGCCCCAAAACTTGGACCGAACCAGAAAAGGAGGGGAGTATCAATATTCACAAAGATACCCACACCTCCAGGTTGGTGGCACAGCACGAAGCATCAGAGACTATCCATGTGCAACTAACAGTGGGTAAAACTGCCTTCCAGTTTATAGCCTGCTACAGACCACCATCCCAAACCCAGGAACCCCACTCGGCCTTCCTGAGAACACTGGAAAATATGAAGGTCTCTCCAAACACCATTATATTGGGTGACTTCAACTACCCAAACATAGACTGGGAGCATTACTCTAGCTCCAACACCCTAGCTCAAAGGTTCCTAGAATTTATAAACTCAAATGCTATGGAACAACTTGTTACCACTCCCACAAGAAGGGAAAACATACTGGACCTGATCATCACCAACATGGGGACTCTATGCTCCAGACCAGAAGTGTATCCCTCACTGGTAAGATCAGACCATAAACTAATCTCACTGGATATTCACATTCCGACCCCACTCCCTGCCCAGAAAACCACAGTGAAAAACTTCTCTAAAGCAAATTTCACACTCCTCAAAACCGAGGTGGAATCCTTCAAAGCCCCTGGGCCTGTGGAAAATATGGCCCAGACCGCAGAATCCTTTATAAACGCATTCTATGAACACCTTCAGGAATGCATGGATCATGCAATCCCAAATAAAACCAAGACCCAATCCTCCAAAGGCAGACATCCTGTCTGGTGGACCCCAGCCATAAGCAAACTATACAATAGAAGGAGGAAGCTACTACATGATAGAGCAAAATCCCAAATAGGGAAGGCATCTCTGATCAGTGTTAGCAAAAAACTACGGGCACTCATAAAATCGTCTAAGGCCAGCTTCGAGAGAAAAATTGCACAGGACACTAAGGATAATCACAAGGCTTTCTTTAGTTATGTTAGGAACCCGGGTGGGAATTCCCAGATATGCTCAGAATTGGTCCAAAATGACAAAAAATACACTGAACCCACAGACATTGCCAACATCCTAGCTGACAGGTTCAGTGTAAACTTCTCCCCCCGTCCCCACCAAAAGGGCAAATATCTATCCCAGCAGAGTGCTGCCCCCCTGACATCTCAGATGCTCAAGTAAGAGCCGCCCTCTCCAAAGCAAAAAACACAGCATCAATGGGACCAGACGATGTCCCGGGCTGCATCCTACATGAACTCCAAGAAGAGCTAAACCCAAACATAAAACTACTGTTCAATCTCAGCCTTACCACAGGATATGTACCCAAAGAGTGGCGTACAGCAACAGTGGTCCCTCTCCACAAAGGTGGTGCCCCAACAGATCCTGGAAACTATCACCCCATAAGCCTGACTAGCTTGGTCTGCAATGCTATGGAAAGGATCATCATGGACCTCATAAAAAAGATATTGGGGACCTACAGACACTGGATCCTACCAAGTTCGGCTTTGTTAAGGGCAGATCCTGCCTCTTAAACCTGGTCGATTTCTTTGAAACAGTTACCAGTGGAAGGTGGTCCACACAGCCTACCTGGACCTCGCAAAAGCCTTCGATACAATACCCCACTCGGGCATTATAGATAAGCTCACCAGCTTAAATATAAACCCCTATGTCACTAGATGGGTTACAAACTGGCTCAAGGACAGAACCCACATGGTTAGAATTGCTGGAGCCATGTCAGACTCCAAACCAGTTACAAGTGGCATCCCACAAGGCTCAGTCCTGGGACCTCTCCTGTTCGGTATATATTTCTCGGAGGTACAGGCCAACACGGAAGGACTGTGGCTGACCAAGTTCGCATATGACTGCAAACTGGGCACTATAATTGACTCTCCAGCCGACACAAGCATCCTCCAAAAGGGCCTCATAGAAACAGACAACTGGTGCCAGAGCCATGGCCTCAAGCTAAATGCCAAGAAGTGTATAGTCATCCCCTTTGGCAAAAACAAAGTGCCCAAAAATTACCACATAGGTGGTAATCCATTAAGTACGGAAGAAGTAATTAGGGACCTGGGACCCAAGTTGATAGCAATCTCTCATTTGACAACCACGTGGCCAAAGTGGTTAGAAAAACATTTTATACAGCCCACCTAATCATGAAGGGATTCACATCTAGATCAGGGTAGGTCATCGTGCCTCTTTACTCATCCCTCATCAGGCCCATAACTGAGTACAATGCCCCTTTTGGGATGTACCTCACCAGACACCTGCAGCAACTGGAAAGACCCCAAAAGTACCTCACCAAGAGGATCAAAGGGCTCAAACAGATGCCATATGCTGCCCGGTTAAAGAAACTCCAGCTCTACTCAGTGGCATACCACCTGCTCAGAGGCTATCTGTGCCTGACATATAAAGCCATGTCCAACCTGGAATTAATGGACATGCTGCACCTCAGAAAATCCAAATCCCATCGATCTACTCGCTTGAGAGATTTGAACCTCAGCACTGAAATAAATAGGACATGCTGGAAGGACAGATTCATAACCCAGAGGATCCCTTCACTCTGGAATAAAATCCCAGTCCAGGTTAGGCAGAGTCCCTCATTGACTCTCTTCAAGAGGAATCTTGATGAGTGAATGGGAAATAGTAGGTTTACCCCGGGTATCACTTCTGTGTCACTGTTAGGCAGAGGCACAGCATATTAATCTCGAAAAAGGGCATAGCAAAATTAATTTAAAATTGGTGGCGAAAGCCAAACACACTCTGGCTAGGCTTATAAATGCCCTAGGGCAGATAGCCTAGTATGAACCTATGAACCTATGAACCTATATCTGCAACAATAACCTAAACACACAAATCAATGGGTATGTTTACACCAAACCTTCTGCTGGGATATACTTCTTATTGTTCAACAAATATTGAAATGTGTTTCTATTAATGTTCCCTGTTGGAATAATATCATGGGTGGCCTGTTGCTATCAATGTAACCTGTATGCCATTGTAATGGCCACTGTGGTTCCATATATGCATGTGTTCGGTTTGTTATGCAACTGTTCCAAATCTGTTGTTTTGGGTTAATGGGAATATCTATGCATGCTCTTATAACTAATCCTGGATTGTGTTCACTATTACTAATCCACATATGTTCTAAAACTGTAACACCATAGCACGTTTGGGAAGGCCGGTCCCAGCCATGGCACCAGGCCCCAGCACTTCTGGGACCCACCCCGGGACCTCCTCATCTGCTGGTCCTGCACCACGTTCAGGTGGAACCATCTCAGGGGATGAGGCTCGTCCACCCTGGTAGTGGGCACGGACAGGATCCTGTTACCCAAAGCCAGTTCTGGGGTTTGGTGCGCCGTGAGCTCCAAAAGGAGTTTGGAGATTGGCTATACCAGCTTGAGGGCTGCGTAGCACAATTAGAGAGTCAGCCTGCCCCTCCTTGTCAGCCCCCAGCACAGCCACATTCAGGGCCGTGAAGGTGCAGTGTTGACTGCCCATGGGTGGGGACCTCAGTCCCACTGTTTGCATTTGGGGGCTCATGGGCTTCTGATTTCCAAACACCCATCCCTGTCCAAGGTGTCCCCACATGTGTCATATATCACCCTTGTTTGCTGTCTTGTCTGTCTTCCTACCCAACCTACCTCCCCAAATATACCTAATATCCTTCTCCAACATCCCACTCTCACCTTAAGAAAAAGGGCAATCTGTTCCCAAAAGAAAAAAAAAAAAATTGCCCCATACATAGCTGTCCATTTCACACGTGTCCACTGGACACATGTAATCTGGTCTAATTGGCTTCACAATACATTATTGTTGTCCTCAAACCTCTCTCAGGGGTTTGAGTGTCCAAATCTAACTCCAAATTCAGTATATATGCACAGCTGTTGCTGTAGAAGGAATGGACAGCTAGGGAATTTCCCTACACCCATCTTGCACATCCCTAGCTACTTTCCCTATTGTCTTTCCCTCTTTGGCCCCCTTTTTCACCACTTCCTATCACCCCTTTTTTATTTTCTTTTAAAGAAATTAGAGTGGGGGTAAGCAGGAGTTAGCACTTTTAAGCAGTAGTAAGTGGGATTAAGTCTGTTTGCGTGTTGCTAAGCTATGCATACACAGATTAAGCACTTTTAAGGCTGTCTGTAAGCATATTTAACCAGACGTTAGCATTGCTTACTACCACACAAACCCACTTACAACTGCATAAAAGTGCCTTAATCACTCTGTATCCAACAGCCCTTGTTCTGCCCAGCAAAAAAATAATCAGCGCTGTCCAGACTTGAACCCAGGACCCTGTAAACCATAGTGAGAGCAATGTACCACTACTCCATCAGAGCTGCACTCTTAAGCATTTTTTTTAATATATCATTCAATACAGATATAAAATTCTATGGAACAAACATGTTTATAATATATAAATATACAAATATAGACATGTATGGTGATAGATGCATATGAAAAGTGTATACATCAGATGTATGTAGCTGTACATATGAAATTACGGGTCTAGGTCATAAGATCGACACCTCATATGACTGAAACTCATTTGGTCGACAGCTCATTTGGCTGACAAAAAGTATTCAAGGCAAAAACCTGGGATTTGCCCCCCTTCCCACTGTTGTGCGACTGTGGAGTTGTTATATATAGTTGGGGGTGTGTGGGGGGCACAGACCCCCACATTGGGGGGGCCCTAAGTGATGTCAGCCAAATGAGCTGTCGAAATAATTTAATGTGTAGATATCAAACAAGAAATATACTGATATATCAATAGGCATAATATATATATATATATATATATATATATATATATATATATATATATATATATATATATATAGATATATATAGATATATATAGATATATATATACAAGGTTCATAGGTTCATAGGTAAGTACTAGGCTATCTGCTAGAGGGCATTTATAATCCTAGCCAGAGTGTGTCAGCTTTCGCTGCCCCATTGATTAATTAACTGATCCTCTGTCAAGCAGAGCCAATGAAGTGATCACAGGGGTGTATTTTCTGCTACCCATCCACTCGTCAAGGTTTCTCTTGAAGAATGTTAGTGAGGAGCTCTGCCTAATGTAGATTGGAGTCTTGTTCCAAAGCATGGGGAGTCTCTGGGACAGAAATCTATCACTCCAGCACATCCTATTTATTGTTACGGTGAGGTTTAGATCCATAGAGCATGTGGCTCGAGGGGATAAGGTTTTCTTTAGATGGAGCATGTCCATCAATTCTGGGTTGGACATGACCTTGTATGTCAGGCAGAGATCACCTCTGAGCATGCGGTATGCAACTGAGTACAGCTGGAGTTTCTTCATTCGAGCTGCATAGAGCATCTGTTTGAGGCCAGTGATCCTCTTGGTGAGGTACTTCTGTGGTCTTTCCAGCTGTTGTAGCTGTCTTGTAAGATACATCCCAAATGGGGCATTGTACTCTACGATGGGTCTGATGAGTGATGAGTAGAGGGGCACAATGACCTCTTTTGATCTGGATGCAAACCCTTTTATGATCTGGTGGGCCACATAGAAGGATTTTCTAACCACTTTTGCAATGTGATTATCAAAAGTAAGATTAATATCTACTTGAGTCCCCAGATCCCTTATTACTTTTTCCATATTTAGGGGACTACCACCTATGTGGTAGTTTGTGGGTACTTTGTTATTTCCAAAGGGAATAACTATGCACTTTTTGGCATTTAGCTTGAGGCCATGATTTTGACACCAGGTATCTGTCTCAGTGGGACTCTTTTGGAGGATGTCTGTGTCAGCTGGTGAGTCAATTATAGCCCCTAGTTTGCAGTCGTCTGTGAACATGGTCAGCCATAGTCCTCCTGTGCTTGTCTGTACCTCTGATAAGTATATGCCGAACAGGAGGGGTCCTAGGACTGAGCCCTGGGGAATGCCACTTGTAACCGATTTAGAGTCAGACCTAGCTCCTGCAACTTTCACCATATAGGTTCTGTCCATGAGCCAATTGGCAACGCATCTTGTGACATAAGGGTTGATGTTCAGGCTGGTGAGCTTGTCTATAATACCAGAATGGGGAATGGTGTTGAAGGCCTTTGCGAGGTCTATGTAGGCTGTGTAGACCACCTTTCTCTCATCTGTAGCCTTGGTAACTGTGTCAAAGAAGTCCACCAGGTTTAGAAGGCATGATCTGCCTTTAACAAATCCGAACTGGGTAGGGTCCAGTGTTTGATGGTTCCCAATGTTTCTGTTAATGAGTTTCATGATGATGCACTCCATAGCCTTGTAGACCAAGCTAGTCAGGCTTAAAGGGCAATAGTTCCCAGGGTCTGTTGTGGCTCCACCTTTGTGGAGCAGAATAAACATTGCTGTGCACCACTATATGGGTACGTAACCTGTGGAGAGGCTGAGTTTGAATAGTGTGTTTAGGTGAGGGGTTAGTTTGTCTTTGAGCTCATGTAGGACACAGCCTGGGAAACCATCCAGTCCCAGTGATGCTGTGTTTTTGGCTTTGGAGATGGCTATTTTAACCTGAGTGTCTGTGATTTCAGGGGCTCTACATTCTTCTGGTATGGTTATGGGCCTTTTTGGGGGTGAGAGTTGAGGGTGAAGTTTGCACTGAACCTGTCTGCCAGGATGTTGGCAATATCAGTTGGTTCAGTGTATTTTGTGCCATTCTGCACTAACTCCAAGCAGATCTGAGCATTGCCACTTAGATTTTTGACATAGCTAAAGAATGCCTTGTGGTTATCTTTGTAGTCCTTGGCAAGTTTTCTTTCAAATCTCGCCTTCGACGATTTTATAAGGGATCATAGTTTCTTGCTGACACTGATCAGGGATGTCTTCCCTTCTTGGGATTTTACTCTTTTCTGTACTAGTTTCCTCCTTCTGTTGTATAGCTTGTTAATGGCAGGGGTCCACCAGATTGGTTTCCTTTTCTTAGAGGAGTGAGTCTTGGTTTTGCTTGGGATAGCATGATCCATGCATTCTTGTAGGTGCCCATAGAATGCATTAGTAAACGATTTTGTAGCTTGGCCAGCATTATCCTTTAGCATGGGGGCTTTGAAATTTTCCACCTCCGTCTTAAGTAACGTGAGTTTGCTTTTGAAAAGTTTTTCACAATGGTTTCCTTGTCCGGTGGTGGGGGCAGAATGTGGATGTCCAAAGTGATTTGTTTATGGTCAGATCTAACCAGCGAGGGGTTCACCTCCAGTGTGGAACACTGGTTGCCCATGTTGGTGAGGACCAGGTCCAAAATGTTGTCACCTCTGGTGGGAGTGTTGACCAGTTGTTCTAGGGTGTTTGAGTTTATAAATTCTAGGAAATGTTGGGCAAGGGAGTTAGTACTTGAGTAGTTCTCCCAGTTAATGTTTTGGTAGTTGTGATCACCCAATATTAGGGTGTTTGGTAGGACCTTTATGTTACCCAGTGTTTCCAGAAATGCGGAATAGGGGTCCTGGGACATGGTGGGTGATCTGTAGCAAGCTACAATTTGAATTGCAGTTTTGCCTGTTGTTAGTTGCATGTGGATAATCTCTGAAGTATCATGCTGTGCCACTAACCTGGAGATGTGGGTATGTTTGATGAATATGGATATCCCCCCGCATTTTGTATTTTGGTCTGGGTTTTGTGGCAGAAATGTATGGTATGAGTCATAGCCTGGCAGTGCTGAGGTGCTCTCTGGAGCCTTAAACCAGGTTTCTGTTACTGCACATATATCAATTTTCTCCATACTGAGGAGTGCCTCGAGTGCGTGCATTTTGAGATTTAGACTTCTGGCATTGAGTAGTATTACCCTCAGATTTTTTTTACTTGTGCTTTTTACAGCGGTGGGTTTGTCTTTTGAGCCTTGCCTAAAAATGGCACTATGGGAGTGGCAAGAGCCTTGGCCAGTATTTGGAAAGCCATATCTAGCAAAGCAGTGTGGCTTGTCGAGCATGTTATCCCAGGCAGACACTGGATCCCCTTTGAATGACACCAGAAACTTAGCCAATTGTTGAAATTGATATTTTTTTCTTTATACTATGGTATCATTCTTGGTGAGGGCAGGATGCTACTTAGGGTCAGGGTCATACCGGCATGGGCCACATGATCAGAGAGCTCTTCCATGTGTCTTTTCATGTAGTCCAGGGAGTTATGGCTTAGGTCATTCACACCAACATGGACAATGACAGAGTCGTATTTGCACTTGTTCTGGAGTGACCTGAGTGCTTGTGTTATGTGGTGGATCCTGGCACCTGACAGGGAGCTAACAGCAACCTTTTCCTTATTCAGCCTAGTGAGTGGGATGTCAGTGTGCCTGACTATAGAGTCACCTATTACTAGTATGTTGGGTATGTTGTTGTAAGTAATTTCTATGTTAAATTGTTAATCACTATGTAATCCAATGTAACTACTGTCTGTTTATTTTACTGTGGAGCTTTTCTCCCTGGGCCTCCACTGAAAATGGACCCACGTCCAGTCGGACACTCCCGGTCAACAAATTTTAATAAAATAAATAAAAAAATAAATAAATAAATGTTATTTTGCCTTGAGGGCTGTGATTGCATGTCACACAGTTTTTGTGAAGTATGTATTTCATGGTTTGTGTTGGGTGGTGGAGGTTGCTTGGATGTCTGCTTTGGAGGTCTCTGATGCTTTTGCAGGTTTTTATTTAGAGCCTCCGAGTATGATTTTGTGTATTTATGTGTATTTTTTGCCAGTGTTGTTTTAGTAGGTCTATGTGTGGCTGGAGGTGTGGTGCAAGTGTTTACCTTCCCTTCTTGACTGTCTGTTCCAGTCTTGGGTGGAAACAGCTTAGCCTCCAGTTTCGCTGTATAATTGCATCTCTCACATATGTTAGTGTTTTGAGGTAGGAGGAGAGGGTTGTCTGTGCACATGAGGCAGTTGTAATATTGCTTCAGGATACCCATATTCACCAGCTGGACTGGAGAGTACACCTGAAATTGCCCTTTGTTTATGCCTGAATAGTAGGGTGAGCTGCTTAGTCGCTTGGTTGGTGAGGTGTGAATAAAGAGCCTTGCTCTGCTGGGCAACCAAGTGTCAGAGTATAATAGTGCTTGCTATTAGGTCGGAGCAAGTGCTGGGCTGTAGGATGCTTTTTGAGCACTTAGGTTGAGAGTTAGACTAGTTTCAAGGGGAAAACTGAAGAGGAGACTTAGTGGAGCCGGGAATAATTTAACCGTAGCTAACCAGCGCTGGCCGGCTCGCAAAACCGTGCAAGCACGTTTTTTTATAGTAGGGAAATAAAAGAGAGAGAAGGATAAATAGGATAAATATATAACATAACATATACATCTATAAATATATATCTAGGTATATATACATAAAATATATATACAGAGATATCTATATATACATATATAGGTGCATGACAGCTGAATAAAACAACAGTGCACTATGAACATGTAAACACATGCATGGGTACCGCCATACCCATTACAACCAGGACCCTCACCTCCAATAAAAGGAAGCTGATCTTGTGGTCCCCTGCCATACAGATACTGTACAACAAAAAGAAGGTACCAATATGGAATAACGTGAAGTCCCAAGACTGGAAATTAATTCTTATCAGCCTCAACTGAAGGTTGAGATCCATCATCAAATACTACAAAGTTAGCTGTGAGAACAGAATTGGAACACATAGTGAAGACACCCACAAGTTCCCATACAGTTATGTTAAGAATCTCCATGGCAATAGCAAGATTTGTTCTGAACTACTAGACAATGGAACCTCCCAGAATGAGCCAACAAATACTGACAATATACTGGCTGGCATCTTGAGTGCAACCATTACACCTTACTCCCCCGCAAAGGACCAATCACAATACCAGTACACCACTAGGCACCCAGTATTACTGCAGCACAGGTTAAAACATCACTGTCCAATACAAGAATACAGCTTCTATGGGACCTGAGAATATCCCTGGCTGTGTTCTACATGAACTACAGAGTGAACTGGCACCTTACCTGTGTGCCCTGTTCAACAACAGCCTCACATCAGACTTTATCCCTACTGAATTGTATACTGCTACAGTCACCCCTCTTCACAAACGAGGTGTAACTACAGACCCTGGGAAATACCGCCCCAACTGTCTGACAGGTCTGTTATGCGAAGCTATGGAATGCATCATCATGCACCTAATAAACAGGGATATGGGAATCTGCAGACTCAGGATCCCACACAGTTTACCTATGTGAAGGTTAAGTCATACCTGCTCATTCCACCTGGTCAATTTCTTGGTATCAATCACCTGAGCTGTGGATGAAGGCAAGGTGACACATACAGCCTTTGATAACATTACCCACTCACAAACTAGGTGGGGACAGAGGCACAAACACAGGGGTAGATTGGACATACCGCTGTCATACATTGAGACTGTTGCAGATGTCACTGGGTTTGTTGTAACATCCTTTATGAGAGATATGACATCGGTAATACCCATATATGTGAGTATTTATTGACTGCATCCCCCATAGTCTGCAACTGATTTACCAAGGACAACAACTGTCTGGTGAACACACAAAACATAACAGCCAGACATGTGGCCAGTCTGTTGACAGCGTGACAGTGGAGAGGTATGTCACAGACATATCACTGTGAGTTGTGATGTCACAAACTAAATGCATGTCCACACAATCCCTATCAATCTATCAATGTGTATAACAGCACCGATGACATAGAATCTGTTCACAAATCTGGGGATATGTCCCCCATGTTAGTTGGCAATCTCCACATGTCCTGTCCTGTGATGTATTGCCACCCACTGTATATGAATGTGTAGGTCACTGCCTCTGTAATGTCCCTCACAC
The DNA here is from genome assembly GCF_019279795.1 of Protopterus annectens. NCBI lineage: Eukaryota > Metazoa > Chordata > Ceratodontiformes > Protopteridae > Protopterus > Protopterus annectens. Next base: position 707,771,466 of record NC_056746.1, read on the forward strand.
AGGCAAGGACATGGGGGAAGGCTCACATTAAGGAATGTCCCATATGTCAGAAATAACAGCAGTGTCCAGGCCCACAGCACAATACAATGTTGGCACCTACATAATGGTATGGCCTTAACAATACCTGATCTGTACAGAGGACAGACAGTAAGTAGATAACCAACAGGTTATGCATTAGGATGAATGTTTTGCAAGATACATGTCTGAAACTGAAAGATATGCCATTACTACATGACAGCAGTCCTAAATGACATGTCCAACGAACATAGTAGTCTACAATTAATATCAACATATCAGATCAGTATCCAATAGGAGATACATATAAACATGCAGCTCAAACACCAAGAACAAGATATTCAGTACTCAGAGTCCAGCTTTGCATGCAGGGGTGTATGGTTCCAGTACTACAATCTGCAATCTACTCTTACTTGAAAAAATAATGTTAAAAGTACTAACATAATGATACAATATGTGTTAAACTATTTCTGTCAATCAGTGCACTGTAGCTGGTGTAACATGCAAGTGTGACTGCATAAAAACTGGGATACTACCCATGTATGAAAGAAGTCCAAAGAGGAAAGATTGTGGTACTACCCATGTATACCCAGGTGTCCCATATACTCATACCCCTTGCAACTGTAATGAGAGCACATAGAAGCATGTTATGTACAGGGAATGAAATACACTTATTAAATATGTCATTAACCAACTATTTTATCAGACTGGAATGTGATCACTGGTTACCAGGGCTGAGTTATGCTTAGCAGGTGTAAGCATTGCTTAAGTCTAAATACTAAGCAGATTTGCTCATTGGCAAGTGAAGCCTACATGATATAAGCACCTATTCATTTAACCATATATTAGCAGCGCTTAGCTTTGGGCAAACCCACAGAAACTCATTTAAAGCTGCTTTAAAGCACCTTATTCACTCTTGTCTCCATCAGCCTTTGCTCTGCCCAGCAACAAAATAAATAGCCTGTGCAGTTTTTGAACCCAGGGTCCTGTACACTATAGTCACAGCACGTAACCACTATGCTATTGAGCTGTGAGAATAGCTGTTGTTTTTTCAAATATATCATTCAGTACACATACGGATATAGCAGTGAACAAGTGCTTTGACTACTACAGTTGTTTAGTACTTGTAAGTGAAAATAGTGTTGAATCAGTCATGTTCTTATATGTAAATATACACATTTCAGATTAATATGGTGGGATACATCTAAGAAGGTATATGCAACACTCATATATATATATATATATATATATATATATATATATATATATATATATATATATATATATATTTATACACACACACACACACACACACATACACACACACACTTGGTATATATTTCCATCTCTGTCTCTCTCTCTCTCTCTCTCTATATATATATATATATATATATATATATATATATATATACGGATTCACTTCAGAAGCTCGAAATACTGAAATCTCAAATTTCAGTATCTCGAGCCCAAGAAGTGGAACCCACAAAACAACAAAAACTAAAAACCGTGAAATTCAAATCCTCGAATACTGTAAGTTTTGAATTTCATGGGTTTACTACACACACACACACACACACACACACACACACACACACACACACACACACACACACACACACACAGAAACATACACACACACCATCCACCACACAAACACACACAGTGCAGCAGGGAACCTGATGTCACTGACACAGATAGTGATAATGAGGATAGGTGTGTTGAGGCACAGGCAGGTTTGTCAGGGTCTGTTTTTGGGCCACCAATTGACAGTACACAAGTCTCCACCCCATCCATGCACACAGTCATACTGCCTGTACATCCATCATCACCAGTGCCCTTAGCAGAGGGACAGTGTAAAGTCGACACTGGCCAGGACAGTGTGGTATCTATGGCACATGCATCAGGACCACGCAGCGATAGCCAGATGTCTGGAATGGTACCACATAGGCAGATGCCCAGGGGTTCTCATCAGAGCACTGCTGGTCATCATGCCCCTGGCAGATGTGCCACAACTCTTACAACCACATGCATGCTCCAGGCTGGCATGGAGGCACAGGCACATATGGAGCAGTACAGCAGACAGGGACTAAGGGCACAGAAGGCTCATAACACCTCTGTAAATGACAGTATCCGTGACCTAGCAAGTGCCATACGTAATTACACTGAGGTCATTGATAAATGTTGGGGTGAAGACATTAGATGTCCTCCACAATGTCATGTCCATGTGTCAGGACAGTGCGGGATGGTTGAGATGTTGACGTGGACGTATACCAGCAACATCATCAGCTGGCAGTCGCCGTGGATGTCCATCAAGTAATAGGCTCCTGTAGTGCCAGTACCAGCCCCAGCAATGTTGGGGGGGATCTGTCCATAGACTGTCCTAGACGACCATGTGCACGTGGCTCTGGCCAGTCCCAGCAGGGACCTGGATCCAGTGGACATATGTCAACCTCTGAGGATAGTACCCAGTCTGGATTAGTACCTGATACTGTCTGTAGCACCCCTGCCAGGCACAGGTCCCGTATCTGTGGCCAGAGACAGTGATCTGTAAAGGCTGCCAGGTACCGTCTGTAGCTGTCCCACAAATCCCCATATATGGCAGCCACATGGTGGAACTGTGTGCATGCAGACACACACACATAAACCAGACACCTAGGGCAAACACATACCCGCAAACATTACATCCACATTGGCCCATAACAGTACTCTTGGCCCTCACACACACACTCACACACACATGTCGATTGTATGGCTCAATGTAGGCCTCTGGCAAACCAACAACATACCCTGTGCATATGATGAAACCTGTGCCACCTCCTGTCATCTGTCACATTGATGCAGGAACAGGCTAACATGGTGCTGATGCACAGGGAGACTTTATTACAGTATAGCAATGTTTTAATGTGTAGCATGTTGTCAGCAGTAAAGTGTAATGATATCCTTGAAGGTGTAGCTGAGCAGGCATGATGCATTAAAGCTATAATTATCAATGCAGTATTGTTTAGACCAGTGTTTATTCCAATTGTGTATTGTCTGCCCATGTGCCACTTGGCTGATGTGTGTAGTTTTGTCAGCATGTGTTATAGAGTGGACAGTAAGTGTGGGATGTGTGCAGCACAGATTTGCAGGTGTACATTTGTGAACATGGTTGAGGTGCACTGTCTGCATGTACGTGCATATTGGACACATGGGCAGGGTGACATGCCCTGTATTAGACAGCATTAACACTCCGTAGTTTCTATTGTTGGCCAGTATGCATTGTACTACACACATTTTGGAATGTGAGTACACGTGTGTGTATGACACGGTTTTACACTGTGCTGTGGGTGATGTTGTTGTTACTATCTGTCATTGGTTTGCATTCTGGTAGCATACATAACCTCAACAGCCTGCCCATAATCAATTGTAAGATGATGGCTTGACAACTGACACACAGATGTAGGAAACACAGTAACATTTGCACCCTTCAAGTACTATTCTATGCCAGTAACGAGTGGTATTCACCTGCACTCAGTCCTGGGACCACTCCTGTTTGGCATATAGCTTTCTTAGGTACAAGCAAACACAGTAGGGATATGTCTGGCCACGTTTGGCAATGCATACTGTGGGCTATAATGCATTCTCCAGATGACACACACATCCTCCAAAAGGGTGTCATACAAACAGATACCTGGTGTCAAACCCATGCTGTAAAGCTATAAGCCAAATAAAGCATAGTCATCCACTTTTACTAAACATAGTATCCCCAGAGTACCACATAGGTAGTAGCCCCCAAAATGTGGAACAGGTACTGATGTATACATAGAGCCATGTGTTAAGTCATCTCTCCTTTGATAATCACATTTCCAAAGGGTTTTGGATATCCCTCTGTGGATCACATAAGTAATAAGGGGTCTGCTTGCATATCCACACAGGTTGTTGCACAGCTATAATAAATAGCCATCTTTGACAGACTTTGCTGCTTTTGAACAGATTTCAAATATACCTCAGGCATAAACTCTCACTCACACTATTCAATAGAAACTGTAATGAGTGTATGTGAAATGGATGACATAGGCCAGCGGTCACTGCAGTGACTAGGCTTATCACAAGCACGCAGATGTGGAAAGCGGCAGCACACTCTGGCAAAGATAACAGATGTGTTCATGGAGAAAGCAGGGTTCCCACCTATGAAATAATTGAGGTCACATGTATGTATATGTATTTGTCACACAGCTACCTGATGTGTAATGCACATACTGTTGTCATTGTGATATGTCATACAGTAGTAAAAGCAAAACCCATGACACATTGACCAACAGTGTCACACACATGGAACACACACACACAGTCACCAAGTGCAAGATTCAACCCCCTACCTAACTACGTGATGAAATTACAGCAGTACACATTTACACAACACGCTATACACATTACTGGAAGTTTTTTTTCCACAGATATATTTGTAGGATGGTGACATCGTCAGACTTGACAAAGATGAGTATACCACTTCTAAGGTGTTTCAGTAGTCTCCAGAATGATTACTCCTCTCCAAGGAGACACATAGCTCGCAAGTGCAGTTTTCAAACCCCTATCTAACTACTTTATGATACTACAACAGTATGCATTTACACAACGCACTATATACATTATGGGAAGTTCGCCTTTCCACAGGTATATTTGTAGGATGGTGAAATCATCAGACTTGACAAAGATGAGTATAGCACTTTTAAGGGGTTTCAGTAGTCTCCAAAAAGAGTACTTCTCTCCAAACACACACTTTCATATAGTTAGCCAGTGCAGGATTCAAACCCCTACCTAACTACTTTATGATATTTCAGCAGTACGCATTTACACAACATGCTATCTACATTACGGGTTTTTTTCTTTTCCACAGTGTCAGAAAAATATGTATTAATGTGTGTATGCTTAATGCTAATTAGAAGCTAAATGAGTTAACACGTTTTTCATTCTATTTTATATGCACTGTTTTATATAAATTGAGTTTCATATGAGACTGAAAAATATGCTTTTTGAAACTGCAGTGTGCCTTTTGAAACTTGCAAGATGCCCTCTGACCTAGTAATTGCTAGCACAGCAATATTCATGTTTATGCTTTTTGGAAATGTACTTGAGAAGCAGGTGCTTATCTGCTAGGTCAGGAGTGAATGAATGAACAATGCTATATCCTGTGAATGTAATGATTCTAAACAATCAGCTCTGTTCGAAGTATGAGAACATGTACAGCTGCAGAAGCTTAGAGATAATGTAGACAAAGAATTATTAGAGAAATGAGCTGCTAGCTTTGTGCTTGAATTAGCCATAGTACCTTGAATGGTAACATTACATGTATCTAACCGGTGGTAACCAAGGCAAATTGTTTTCCTTAGGAAGTTTCTCAAGAAAATTGATAAATCAGCAAAAATACATGAGACTATTTGTCAATAAGTAATGATGAAAAGACTTGTAATTCGTTACGTCAGCTTGGTAGGCAATGTCTTATTAAAAAGTGTATAAAAATAAAAGTATTTCCTGTTTCTAGTTAGACAAACTCTGTAATATCACGTTTTTTGTCTCCTTGCTGCAAGATTAAAGTGCCTTAACCTGAACCTACCGTGTTTTGATCATTTTTAAAGAATATTTTTCCTTTGACACACAGGTATATTTGTAGGATGGTGACATCATCAGACTTGACAAGTAGTTGCTCATAGAATGCACTTGTAAATTATTCTGCAGATTGTATAGCATTATCCTATAGCAAGGGGGCTTTGGAACTTTCCACTTTGGTCTTGAGAAGTATGCAGTTTGCTTTTGAAAATTTCTTCACAGTGGTTTCCTTGACTGTGGGGGTGAGATGTGGACGTCCAGTCTGATTACTTTATGGTCTGATATTACCAGCGAGGGGTTTATCTATGGTGTGGAACACTGGTACCCCATGTTGGTGATGATCAGGTCCAGTATGTTGTCACCTCTAGTGGGCATGGTGACCAGCTGTTCCAGGGCGTTTGAGTTTTTAAACTCTAGGAAGCATTGGGCAAAGGAAGTTGTACACGAGTAATTCTCCCATTCAATGTTTGGGTAGTTGTAATCTCCTCATATAATGGTGTTTGGTAGGACCTTTATATTTTCCAGTGTTCCCAGGAATACTGAGTGAGGTTCCTGAGACAAGGTAGGTGATCTGTAGCAGGCTACAATCTGATAAGCAGCTTTGCCCAATGTTAGTTGCACTTGCATGAGCCCAAGGCCTCATGCTGTGTCACTAACCTATAGGTGTGGGTATCCATAAGGTAAATGGATACACCCCTTCCTTTTGTATTTCACTCTGGGTTTTGGGGCCAAAGATCAGAGGGATTGTGAGTGTTTTACGTGGAGCATGTCCAACAGCTCTGTGTTTGACATAGCTTTGTATGTTAGGCAGAGATCACCTCTGAGTAGGCGATATGCGAGAGAGTACAGCTGGAACATTTTGAGACAGTCTGTGTATGACATGTATTTCAGGCCACTAATCCTCTTTGTGAGGTATTTCTGCAGGCTTTCCAGTTGTTGTAGATGTCTTGTGAGGTACATAGCAAAAGGGGCGTTGTACTCTATTATGGATCTAGTGAGTGATGAGTAGAGGGAAACAATGTCCACTTCTATTCTGCATGAGACACCTTTTGTGATGAGGTGTGCCACGTAGAAGGATTTCCTGACTACTGTGGGGATGTGATTATTACAGGTGTGTCCACTGTCCACCTGTGACACAAGGTCTCTTATCACACTTTCAGTGTTAAGTATACTACCACCTATGTTGTAGTTCATGGTGATTTATACCTAGTTTAGTGGGTTTATCTATAATTCCAGAGTGGGGGATGGTATTGAAAGCTGTGGCAAGATCTACATTGGCTGTGTGAACCACCTTACCCTTGTCTACGGTTCTGGTGACTGCTTCAGTGACATCTATCAGGTTTAGGAGACATGATCTGCCTTTTACAAACCCAACATGGTTGTGGTCCAGAGTTTGGAGATTACCAATGCCTTTTTTTCTAAGTTATATGATGATACATTCCATGGCCTTGCAGAGCAGGCTCATCAGGCTAATGAGGGCACTAGTTCCTGGGGTCCATGGTGGCTCCCCCCTTGTGTAGTGAGATAACCATCAATGTGCACCATTCAGCAGGTACAAAGCCTCAGGTGAGGCTATGACTGAACATGGTACATAGATGTGGTGCCTGTTCGTTCTGTAGTTTGTGTCAGACACAGCCTGGGATGTTATCTGGTCCCATGGATGCTGTGTTCCTGGCTTTGGAGAGTGTTTTTTACCTGTGCAGCCATGATGACAGCAACTTTGCAGTCTTCCGTTATAAAGATGTGCTCTTTCATGGGTGAGAGGGGGGTGAAGTTAGCACTGATCCTATCTGCAAGGATGTTGGCAATATCAGTTGGGTCTGTATATTTAGTGTCATTGTGCTGTAACTCAGAGCAGATCTGAGTGTTGCCATTGAGATTCTTGACATAGCTATAGAATGCTTTGTGGTTGTCTTTAGAATCAGTGTCAAGTTTTGTTTTCTTAACTAGCTTTGGATGATTTTATCAGGGATCACAGCTTCTTATTGATGTTGACCATGGAGCTCCTCCCCTCATGGGATTTTACCCTATTTTGCAACAGTTTCTTCCTTCTGTTGTGCAGTTTGTTTATGGCAGGGGAACACCAGATTGGCTTCGTCTTCTTGGAGGATAGTGTATTGGTTCTGTTTGGGATAGCATGATGCATGCAGTCATGTAAGTGTTTATAAAATGCAATTGTGAAGGATTCAGTAGTCGTAACTGTATTGTCCATCTGCATGGGTGTCCTGCAGTTCAGCACTTCTGTCTTAAGAAGCATGAAGCTGTCTTTGGAGACATTTTTTAACATGGTTTCCTTAATGGGGGTGTGGGTCCAGAATGTGGATATGTAGGGTAATTAGCTTATGGTCAGATGGGACCAAAGAGGTGCTGACTTCAGGTGTGGAACACCGGTCACTCAGGACAAACCAAACCCTGTAACCAACACAAATAACCACAAAGTGAGCTAAATGCTACTCATTGCCAGAAGTCTCAGCCTCCAGATACACACACTCGAGGCACTTCTCATTATGGAGAATATGGATATCTGTGCAGTAACAGAAACCTAGTTCAAGGCTCCGGACAGCACACCAGCACTACCAGGATACTACTCATTCCATACCTTCCAGCATCAGAACCTGAATCATAGCACATAGGGTGAGAATGTATCCATATTCATCAAGGATACCTACACCTCTCTCTACATGCTCTCTACTGGATATGTACCCATAGAATGTTGCACAGCAATGTTCTTCACACTCCACAGGGGTGGGGCCACAAAAAACCCTTGGCATTCATGCTCTATGAGCCTGACGAGTGTGTTCTGCAAGGCAATGGAGCTAATCATAATGGAAGTCAACAATACAGAGACTGGGAACCTTCACACAGTTGAGCACACCCAGTTTGGCTTTTTCAAATGCAGACCACGCCTCCTGAACTGGGAGGATTTCTTTGACAGTTACCTAGACTACAGATGATTGAAATGAGCTCAACACAGCCTACCTATACCTCGCTAAGGCCTTTGAAACCATTCCCCAGTCAGGTATCATAGATGAACTCACCAACCTGACCATGAATCCATACATCACAAGATGGATTGCAAACTGGCTCACAGATAGATCCCACAGATTAAGAGTTGCTGGGTACATGTCAGACTCTACACTGGTAATGACTGGTGTCCCCCAGGGTTCAGTCCTGGGGTCCCTCCTGTTTGGTATAGACTTCTCAAATGTACATGCCAACAAAGGAGGGTTGTGGTTGACTAAGTTTGCTGGGAACTGTAAAGTGTTTGCCATAATAGATTCCCCAGAAGACAGACATATTCTCCAGAAGGGACTCTATGAGACAGATGTGTGGTGTCAGAATCATGGCCTCAAGCTCACTGTGGAGGAATGCATAATGAACCTCTTTGTTGAAAACAAAATACCCACAAACTACCACATAGGTGTTACCCCCTTAAAAATGACAAGGTGATCTGGGGACATAAGTAGATAGTAATCTTTCCTTTGACAACCATGTTGCCAAAGTGATTGGGAAATCCTATGTGGCCCACCTAATCAACAAAGGGTTTGCATCAGGATCCAGAGAGGTAGTGTTGGCACTCTACTCTTACGTCATCAGACCCATCATTGAGTACAGTGCACCATTTTGGATGTACTCGACTTAGCATATCCAGCAGCTGTAGACACACATAGGTATCTCACCAAGAGGATTACTGGCCTCAAGCAGTTGTGTTATGCAACACAACTGGTAAAACTAAATCTGTTCTGCGTTGCATACTGCTTACTCAGAGGCACACTCTGCCTAACATACAGAGCCATGCCCAACACATAACTGTTGAACATGCTCAATCTACAGATAACAACATCGAGTCACTCTACACATTCCAGGGATATGAACCTCATTACAGTGATGAATACAACATGCTGGTGGGATAGAGTACCATCCCAGACACTTGCCTTACTGTGGAACAGAGTCCCAATGTACATGAGACAGAACTCCTTGCTGTCACTCTTCAATTGGAACCTTGATGAGTGGATGGGAAACAAACAATTCACACAAGGCATCACATCAGCAGCCCCACTAGAAAGGGGCTTAGGGTACTAACTAGTAGAACTAGGCCTTGGGAGACTACCCAATGGTGTGGTGAAAGCTGCACAACTTGCGTAGGCTGATATATGCCTTTGTGTAGATAGTCTACTACATACCTATGAACCTATGTGACAGGTACATGTCTACAGATAGTAGATGTGTACTTCATTGTACAGTCATGTTGTACAGCAGGCACATGGACCACATACACTGTAATGCTTACAGATACTGGTGGCTGTTATGTACAGTGGGAAAGATGTGCACCTCATGTCTTTCATGCCATTGGGATGTGTGCTGGGTGGGACAGTCTTGGATGGCTCCCTGTCATGGTCACCCTCTTACACACATCTTTGCCAATCCATCTTTGGCTTATTATACTGTGTTCCCCCTACACACACACACACACACATATATATATATATATATATATATATATATATATATATATATATATATATATATATATATATATATATATGTATATAGGTAAATATGTAGGTAATAGGCTATCTGCCTGAAGGCATATATTAGTATGGCCAGAGTATGCATCTATCACCACCCATGGAGTTAGTTCCCTAGGCCTCTGTGTAGTACAGCTGATGAAGTGATCCATGGTGTGACAGTTCAGTTTCACATACACTCATCAAGGCTCCTCTGGAAGAGTGTCAGTGAGGGACTCGGCTTAATGTCGGTTGGGAGCCTGTTCCAAAGCAAGGGAAGTCTGTGAGTTAGTAATGTATCCCTCCAACATGTTCTATTTAATGTTGTAATGATGATATCCCTAGAGCATGTGATACATTGAGCTTGGGTTTACTTCAGATAGTGCATGCACATCAGTTCTGCATTGGACATGGACCTGTCTATTGGGCAGAAATCTCCTGAGTAGACAGTATGCAACAGAGTATAGATTGAGTTAAATTCAGTCTTGTTGCATGGGGCAACTGTTTGAGGCCAGTAATCCTCTTGTTGAGGTACTTCAGTGGTCTTTCCAGCTGCTGAAGGTGCCTAGTCAGATTCATTGCAAGTGTGTTGTGGTACTCTCTGATGGGTCTGATGACTGATGAGTACAGGGAACCTCCTTTGACTTACATGCAAAGACCTTGGCAGTTTGTGGGAACACATAGCATGATTTTCTAACCACTTTGTGAATGTGTTTCTGGAAGTAGAGATGACTATTCACATGTGTCCATAGGTCCCTTATTATCACCTCCATATTTAGGGTGTTGGCACCTATGTGGTATTTGTATGACTGTAGCTCGAGGCCATAATTTTGATACCACATCTGTCTGACTGAGACCCTTTTTAAGGATGTCTCTGTTGTCCCAAACATCGATTATGACAACTTTCTTGCAGTCATCCACAAACTTTGCTAAACATAGCCCTCATGTGCTTGACTGTATTTCTGAAAAGTATACACCAGACAGGAGGGGTCCCAGGACTGAGTCATGGGGGACAGCAGTTGTTACCAGCTTGAACAGGAGACCACAATTCTCACCTTGTGGGATCTACCTGTGCCCCAGCTGGCAATCCATCAGATGACATACATATTTATGCACAGGTTGTTGATTTTGTGGATACGACATGTGTCTGGGATGTTGGAAAAGGGCTTATCAAGGTCTATGTGGGATGTGTGTAGCTCATTTCATTGATGTATGTCCTGGGTGACTGCCTTGAAAACAGTCTAGCAGGTTTGGGAACCATGATCTGCCCCTGACCAAACCAAAATGGGTAGGGTTGGGTGTTTGTAGGCTCCCAATAGCTCTGTTTATGAGTTCCATCATGATGGACTCCATGGCCTTGCAGATCAGGCTTAATAGGCTTATAAGACAATAGTTCCCATGGTCTGTTGTGCACCAACATTTGTGGAGTGTGCCAAACATTGCTGTAACCCATTCAACAGTTTCCTATCCTGTACAGAGGGTGAGTCTCAACAGACTGTTCAGGTGCAGGGTCTGTTTGTTTTGGAGTTCACATATGACACAGCTAGGGAAACCATGTCATCCCATAGACGCCATGTTTTTAGGTTTGGAAAGAGCTGTTTAACCATTGTATATGTGACTTCTGGGTTTTCACAATCTCTAGGTATGATAATGGGCCCTTTTGTCAGTGAGAGGGGGGTAAATATGCATGAACCTGTCTGACAAGATGTTGACAATGTCAGTCATGTACATGTATTCATTTACAGTTTGCACTGACTTAGAACATATATGAGTTTACATTGATATTTATGACATAGTGAAAGAAAGCTTCATGGTTCTCTATGGACTCTTTGACAATATTTTTGCCAGAACATGGACTGGATAATGTTAGGAGTGCTCATTGTTTATTGATGATATTGATCGGAGATTTATTGATCTTCTTTGAATTTTCACTTTCTTTGAACAACTTAAGTACTTATAGTACATAGTTTGATTATGACAGGAGTCCAATATATTATATGGGTCTGATTTCATATAACTGTGTGCGCAAGGCAGGACTGGTGAATATTGACAAGTTTCTGGGGTAAGAGCTGCAACTGCCAGATATGTGTGGCCCACTGCTGTACTCAGACATGGCCTGTGTATGAACATGCCCAGTATGACCTTTCAGTATGTTATTGACTGACATTTGCTTCGTTTATTTAAGTGTGTGAGCATGCCCAGTATGACCTTTCAGTATGTTGCTGACTGAAATTTGCTAAATTTGTTGGTGTGTGAGCACGCCCAGTATGACTTTTCAGTATGTTGCTGACTGAAATTTGCTAAATTTGATTAAGTGTGTGAGCATGGTATGGACATATATACTATATGTGTGTGAAAAATCAAGTTGGTTTTTACTTCAGGGTTCACCTTTGTGTTGTACATCGACAGGAAGCACACTGTGCCTGCAGGGCTTCCATGAGTCACTTTGCATAGACTTATCAACATTTCTACATACAGGGGGGACAGCTATTAGTTGTACATTTCTACCTGGGGGCACACCTGATTGTTACTGTGGGTGTACATAGGATGAGGGGTTCACCTGACACTTATACACATTTGCTAGGCCTGCACTGCTATGTCAGGTACTCCATTTCAGTCTGTACTGTTGCCTATCATACTGGCTTGAGGCATACTACTGTACTACAGATCTTTGCTTCCAATTTCACGTATATTAGTTTGTGACTTCATAGCCTACCCAACCCACATCACACTGCCTGGCCTGCTGTTATCTGTCTGCATAGGCCTGGGGGGAAGTTACTCATATGTCTCTTCAGAGGGCATGAAACAGCATTTGTTTGTGTTTGCATTAGTCTACAATTGCCCTGCTATGTCTGTGCCAGTGAAATGCAGTCATGGCTTAGTGGTTCAGTACAGTGCACAGTATCCTGAGTTCGAGCCCTATCACTGCTTTTTATTTTCCTGCTGGGCAGACCAGACTGCTTAAGGAACAGTAAAGCAGGTGTGAGCATGTTTACCCAACTTTGCTCAACTTTGCCCGACTTTGCCCAACATTGCCCAACATTGCTCAACGTAGCCCGACATTGCGCTGTTTAGGGCGGAGTGCAGCTATGCGCAATTGTATTTAAATATGCTCAATACTGGTAAAATGTGCATAGCAGTGCTTTATATTGCTTAAAATAGGGCATTCATGCCTCAGGTGGTGCTGCAGGGCTGCCTATGTCGGATGCACATAGTACACTCCCTATACATGTTTGAAAACAGGTAGTGTCAAGTTAGGCATCCAATTTACTGTATGTGCGAGTCAGAGAGAGGTGTAATTTCCAGGGTTCCTACTGAGTCAGTGTATGTGCTATGCATTGCCTCTTTGCCAAGGCCAGGTCATACTGGGCACACCTCCTTCTGCCTACTGGGGCAGGCTCAGGTTGTTCCTCCTCCAAGTCACGCTGTGCCTGTGCAGGCCTTGGCAATGGTGGGGCCTGTTTGGCCCTGCCCCATGCTGTTCCTGCTGCAGCTATTTTCGCAGGATCATATTGTGTAGCATGGCACATACCATGACAATTTGGGTACATGGAGTTGGTGAGTACTGCAAGGCTCCACCAGATGTGTCCAGGCACCGGAACTGTGACTTGAGCATCCCAAACACATGCTCAATAATGTTTCTTGCTTGTGCGTGTGCCTTATTATGGAGTTCTTTTTCGGGTGTGTGTGCATTTTTGATAGGTGTCATCAGCCATGGCTCCAGTGCGTATCCAACATCTCCTACTAGGTGACCGTCAGGGATGTCCCCATTGGCAAATCTCTGGTGCAACTGTGTCAGATGCCAGATGTGGAAATCGTGATAGCTTCCAGGGCAGCCAGCACACACATTCATTTTTATGCCCTGGGCATCGCACATGACCTGGCAGTTGATGGAGGGGAAGCCCTTGCAGTTGATGTAGACCCTACCCCGCTCACTGGGTGGAGCTTTGATGTGTATGTGCGTGCAGTCTGTTGCACCCACTACCTCAGGGTATTCTGCTATTTGGTGAAAAAGACACATATTGCTGGCCAATGCCTCAAGGGAACTGGGGAAATATACATGGTTACTGCATGTGCTGACATGGCATCCAGGAACTGGTGCAGTACCCTGGATGCTGATGCCTGTAAAACCTCCATCATATCACCAGTTGGTCTCTGGAAGGTACCTGTAGCTAGTATTCTGAGGCCAACACATACCTTGGTATCCACTAGGATGGGTTTCCCTCTGTTGGTTCTGTGTGTGAGGCATGGCCGGCACAGCTCAACAATTTGCTGCAGGAGGTCTCTGTCCACTCTATAGCATTCCACGATCTCCAGCTCATGTAGCTCCTGGTAGGTTACCCTGGGTCAGTACACTCTTCTCTGACTCCTCACTGTTGGTTGCTCAGCAGCATTCACATCACCACCCTCAGCATCTTGCACATGTTGGTTTATGATAGCAATAGCAGCCCCTAACATTTTGTCTGACTTAAGCTTTTTTAAGTTTTCACACTTTGGATGCTGCAGTGTTGCAGAGTTCTTGGGAAAAAACAGGGTAGACTGCTGTTTGCAGAGTTTAAAGTGCTGGGCTGGGCTGGGCTAGTCTACTGCCTGTGTAATTGGCTGATTCTGATATATTTCACCTGGCAGCTCTGCTAGTTCTCTTTGGTTAACTTCCTACTACTTCTTTATCTTCCTTTTCCCTTTTTGTTTCCGCCCAGGGCAGCACCACGCAAACAAGCGCAAACACGCGCACACGGGTGCACATGCGCACACACGCTGTGTGCCTGTTTGCAAGAAATTTCAGATATATCCACAGTGTACACCTTTGGTTTCTTGTTTTCAGCTAGAACAACTGTAGACACACCTCTTGCAATCCTGAGCAACTCAGGGCAAACACAAGCCACTGTGCTCCAATAAGCTTACAGTCTTTCAGACATACCCCCTCATGATGTCACCTATCTTCTACTCTACTACTCCCTTACTCCTACACTTACACTCTAGGGACATGGCTCCCATGCCGGGGAAAATTGGGATTCACTATCCTTATCCTCATTTGCATAGGATTGCCTACTAATGCTTGGTTGCATTTCTCACACTGAGCTTCCCCCCTTAGCAACCACTACTCAGTGGTCATGTTGTTTACAGCCTGCCATTCACATGCATGGCAGAACAAGCTTTTTAGTGAAAATGCCCATTTTTGGCTATTTTTCAATTTTTTTCATTTTATTTAAAGCTCCACACGTTTGCGCGGTGCTGCACTACGCTTAAACATTGGAGATCGGGGGGAAAAATGGATTTTAAAGATTTACAACATTTGCAAATGCCAATGGCCTTATATTTAGCTATTGTCATGCTTCCTCAACTAGATGCATCCTTTATTTGGAGCTGTCATAGCTCCGTTTAGCTATTTGCAGAACGGTGCTCCGTTACCAACGGAGTGCATTTCTGCAAATAACACTACTTTTACACTGACAGGTTAGTATTTCCTGGATCGCAAATTTACCTCATTTGCATAGCTTTCAGCAGCAAATGAGGTAATTTGCATACCATAACACTGTCAGTGCAAGAGTAGCTTTAGAAGCTCTCATGCACGCCCCTGCTGGTTGTTGCTGGATCGTTCGGCAGACATATTGGCTGTCTGCCATCTTACACTAATCTTAGACTCCGTGCAAGTCTTCATAAATATGGTGCATTCTCATTTAAACCTGGAGGGGATGTAGCTTGAAGTGTTATTTGGTGGTGCCTTGGATTGTCTTGCTAGTTTCTTTTGGTACCTGGTGGCTGTTTTTTTGAGCTTTTAGTGAAAATTACTTCTTTTGAGTGTGTACTTTTAACTCCTAGTGGGTGTGGCTTGAGTCTAAAAAAAATGAAGATATCACCTTAAAGGTCGAACAAATACTTACTGATAGAGCTGCAGTGCCATCTTTAAATACGAAAAACCTCTGCCTGACTACACTCTGTTTCTGTCTGTCCCACGTGAAACTCCTCAGTAGTGTGCATAACTGTAAGTACAATTTATACTTATGATTGTACTTACATATTGAATCAAGAAAACCTGATGTAGAAAGGCACCATCTTTTGACTTAGCTTTGCTCTCCTTGCTTTATAAGAATCCCCATTAGTGTACTCGCTTATACCATATTCCATTCTTTTTTAATTAGTACTCTATTGAGTTATAATTTACTGCATGTCCCTTTCTAAAACCCTTGGCATAACTACATTATTTTCCTACTTCTCAGTGAACTGCAGCTCCCCATTGGTGCATTAATAATAAAAACAAACAGAAAGGTAACATTCAAACAAAATGATAGGCTGCCCTATTTCTGTAGTTGCTAACCTTCTCACTGATTGTTTTCTGTTTGGTGACTGCTGCTCCTCCCAGAAGGTGTAAACCCTAACACCCTCCTAGAGTATAAGCAACTATGAAACCCCACAAAAAAACTAATAGTTAAACCCCGAGATTCATGAAGCTCAGCACAAGGCCGGCGTTACGCTTGCGCCGACTGTGTGGCGTGAAGATGGTGCAGTAGTGCCAAATGCATAGTAATGAAGGCACGCTGCCGACACAGCCACGTGCACAGGAAAGGAGCGTGAGTGCATAGGGTGTGTCGAAGTGCCGCACGGAGGCGTGGAAATGGCAGCTGTCGATGTGCAACCTAAAATGCTTGCATATAACAAGTTGCAAGATAGTAACCAAGTCAGTGTCCCTGGATACTGAAACGTATGCAAATCATGCAAGAAAGTACCTGCAAACACAAAGTGACGAAGCAAACACAAATGCACGGTAGGGAATAATGGGTCCCTATCCTGCGAACAAATGACATGGAAGACTGTGTGGCCATAGTCCAATGCAGTGTAGATAGCCACATCAAGTGGAAGTGAAACGCATCATATGTTAGCGATCCGCCAGTAGGTACGTCCAGCCCAATGGTGAGGGTCACCAGCTGACCCATAATGTGAGGGAGGGTACACAGCTGAGCAGATGTGTCCATAACAAAATACACGAGAAATGTAGATTTCTAGTGACCGTATGTCCAAATTATATCCCACAAGGCATGTAATAGTCACATACATAAGGTATGTCTGTATTTCACATACCAAATGTGATAGGAAATAGAATAAGCATGTAAATTAAACAGAAGGAGCATACAAACAGCCACAACAATAAGGACACATGTAGCCTGAAAGGAACAGTATTATCCATACCATCGACTAGGATTACCACCTGTCCCTCTTTGGGCAGTTGTGTCCTGACAAAAACCTGTAACAATGTTATAAGAAACAGAATAAGCAACTGAACTGCTACAAGAATAAGCTTTTATATAGGCAGGAAGTCTAAGTTCTAGCCTATGTACTGACCGTGGGTATGTGTCGGCCTGTAAAATGTGATGTGTGTACCAAAAATGTCCCACTTTGGCCTATTGAAAAGGTGGCAACCCTACCGTCAACTGTGGGGAGGCATTGTCCACTACAGTCAGATATGTGCACGAAATATATCCCATCCTGGACATAGGAAAAGGTGGCATCCTACCAATGAGTACAACAGGCCGCCAAAATCCGGAAGTCAGCAGTACAAGCCAAACTTGTCAGGATGTGTCACAGTCGAACGGGTAGTATCCGGGTATACCAAACATGTAATGAAAGTAAAGTATGGGCATGTACCTATGTGCATGAGGTATAGCATGTGGAAAGCAAACATGGCAGGGTAGTCCACACAACCATACAGGTAGAAGACACATGTAGGGTATTCAATGTGTTACTCTGGCCATGTCATGGGCCAACGACCAAAGCAGTGATGTATGGGGTGTGAGGAATCTGTGTGTGGGGTGGATGGGTAATGGTACAATCCTCCAAGGCGATACTGTGTCGTATGCAGAATGGGTTAACCGGAGGTGTATGAGGGAGCAGCAGGTGAAGCTGAAAGAAACACAAACACATATATAAACAGCTGAAATACAAGCAGACAGGCCATACTGTAGAACACAATCCCACAAACAGATGAATATTGAAATGTGTGATACAAATGTATAGATATGTCACTGGCCCACACCCACAGATTAGTCCTGATGGAACTGGCCATAAAAAATGCAACACACCTGGATCACACAACCCGCTCCCTTACCTGAACGTCCACCAAATCCAGCCGTACTTGGCCTACTGGTTTGGTGCAGCCACAGCTACACATAGTGACCACTTCACATATGTAGTAGGTAGTGTCATCCTAGGCAGTTGCAGGATTGCACACGACCTCAGCACATTTTCGTAACTCCAAAACGATGTTCAGTATTCCTCTTGTGGATCAGTACAATTTTTAGATATCCCTCATGGGATACATAACCTGTGTAAACATTAGAACGGAAGACACAAAGTCCAGTCCTGTAGATATCTGGACAGAAGTTGGAATGTGCATTAGAGGTGCACGACACTGTCCAGCCCTAAGTGGTCATGCATAACCTACTACCCAGGATCAAACACTTGCCTGTGACGCACGTGTCCCAGCACGAATAAGCGGAAATATATTGCACACATTTGCATAGTGGCAAATGGTATAAGGGTAATGAAGGCACTGACGTAAACAGGATAACCCTGATCTACTGTGTGAGGGACACTTAATGTGTGTGTAGGTGTGACCAGCCATACCTGTCAACCTCTGAGAGCAAGATATCTGGACAAAGCCATGAATAAAAGTATACCTGTTAACCTCTGAGAGTAAGATATCTGGACAAAGTCGTGAATAAAAGTGGGGCAAAGGCCCAAAAGTATGGACAATTTGTAAAGATTGCTCTTAGAAACTTAGAAAGTTGATAGAATAACAGTTTGTACATTGGCATTAATTTCCTGAAGAGTATGAAGTCTGAAACTCAACTGTCTGTCATTATGTTCTGACTTCAGCCTTTAATGACTAGCTACTGATTTGCCAGAAAACAACAGTGTATTATAGAGGTCCATGCATATTTACAGTAACAAACATTCACATTTGTTTACTGTACTACTGCATACCTGTAGTTAATTCAAGTCCAAAATAATAATCATCGTATGAATGCATACAGGAAATAGTCAAATGTGAATGGGAACACCCCTCACCGTAGATTATGTATTGTAACCACCCCCACCCATATTATGTATTGCCAACATAAAAAGTTGCTGATAGGTGCCGAAAGACCTGTGTCTGTAAACACAGGTAAACCTCTATAAAATGGACAAATTCTGTCCATGTGCTTCGTCTGACATTTGAACTCGGTCAGGGCAGTTCTGTTTACCAGGCGGACAAGCCTAAACCCAGATCACCACATGGACACCCTGACAATCAAAGACTTTTATGTGCCAGGACTATAAGCCTTGGAGTTCTGCATATCCTTGGAGTGATTAAATATGCAGCTTGGGTCCAGAGCAGTAGGGAATAGGGAATGTGTAATATGTAGTACCGCGTTTTTCCCAGCAGGAGAATGGATGCCTGTGTTGTAAGTGAAGCGGTGAGGCGTATGTTAATGTAGCTATGTACTATGGGTATGCATATAAATGAGTCAGAACACCAATAGTATAGTGGTTACAGCATCCGGCCAACGTGAATGCAGTCCCGGGTCAACTAAGACTACAGCACATATGAGTTAATGAATGCGTATGTGCTGTAAAGACATTTAAATATGTAAAGGTGAATGTGTGTTTCGCATATGTCCATTAACCGGATTACAGATATTGTACTGGTACCGTCACAATAAAGAAAGCCCACATAAGCACAAAGACTTAGTAAACATATGTAACCCACAATAAGGATATGCAAGTGTGCCTGCGCGTGTGTAATCCGCTCAAAGCATAGCAAATGAATGCTGTTTTCTACACGTTTATTTATATATCTCTATATGGATATATATATTTGTGTATAGAAATATATCCACAGACTTAAACTAAATAAATATATGAAATAAAGAATGTACAGACATATATATATATATATATATATATATATATATATATATATATATATATATATATATATACACACACAATTACATTAATCGATATATACATAACAAACATATAAACATTTGTCCTTGAAGATATAACACATGTACATAAATAGGTTACATCATAGCTATTATGGATAGACATACAGACATGCATGAAAGGTAAATACACTGCTGCTTTCCAAACCATTGCCCGGAATGTACCAGTGTGCCAAATCTGCAAGTTCTACTCTTTAAACATGGACATAGGTGTCCTTTGCAGGACCCCAAAAATTGTGATTCTTTACAGGCACCGTCCTGTAATGATTGCTGCAAAGAAGTGTCATCCACAACTACAATATAGCTGTACATGCAACAGTAGCTTGTGCAAGTGTAATAACACATGGGTTGACAGAATGTATGACATATGTCCCGATACACGGAGAGTGGATAGTGCTTAGAAGTGTCTTTATACTTTATTATCGCTCACATTAAATATGTCTTAAGACTACTGTGGAGGGGTGTCAGGTATGGTAATCACGGGTATGCAATAATGGGCCTAGGTCCACAGGTGTTGGTTGGCACACATTTATTAGGTCCACCCCATGGGAGTGATTAATATACCTGTGTGGGTATAGCACACACCTATACCTTCCAAAAATGAAGAACCCATCTACTGCATATTGTGTAAACCATTGGGGGAAGACATAGAGACTTATATCAGTGTCATGTAAGCGATTATCATGGATGTACATGCATACAAATAAGATGGTAACCATACCTCTCAACCTTTCAGAATAAAACATCTGGACAAAGGCATATTTAAATAAGTACAAATAGGGACTATTTTAAATATTCCTCTGACAAAGTTAGAACGTTGATAGAATAATGGATAATTCATTAGTATGAATGTTTAGAGGGTTATTAGTTATAAACTACTAATGTCTGTCATTATTATCTAACCTCACAGTCCTTAATGACCTGCCACTAATTTACCAGAAAGGCACAATATTATAAAACAAAGGAACAACATTATAAGTCTAAGTTCAGGACATTTACCCAAAATGTGTACAGTTGAGAGGTATGAAGGTAACCCTGTCCTAAATAAATGTACAGAACTAGTGATATCAGATGGACAGGTGTGAAGAAAGACGTGATGACAAATGACAAAACATGTATAAGTCAAAAGCATGTACCTTGATAAGTGTGAATGAATACTTATGCCCTGTGATAGTCAATGTGGAAGGTTAATAAAAACAAAATAAATGTGTCCCTCAGGGTGTTATGCAGTGTCCCCGATACAGTGTTCAGTCTCCCTCACTCGCATGTGAGTTCTGCCACTGATTTAAAGCACAAATACTGGTGAACACATAAGGTAGATGATAGCATAATATGTTTTGATTAGCACCTGTTGGCTTTTGTGAGGAACACAACTCTCTTGGCGGGTGTGTCCTGCAAACGGAATGTAATGGCATCTGGCCTGTGATTTCTTCTTGTGTGCAGTGGTGTAATAAAATGATATATCTTGTATCAGAAACAGATACATGTTATAGGAAACAGTATTATCGACTATACTACTACAAGAAAAATCTGAAGGTATGAATAGCGCTGAAGTAGTCAGTTTTAGTATTGACCACAGGTATGTGTTGACATGTCAAATGTCACAGCTGTATATATAGTACCTATAGGGCTGTCACCGTTACAAATGATGAAAGTGGGAGCTGCTTTGTAGAAATGTCAGACGTAGCAGGTCAAAACATACCTACAGCCATGCATACTCCACAAATAGACATATTAGCACACAGCAAAGCTTAGCCCAGGAGTCATGGAGCCTTGGCCGGCGTGTACGAGTAGAGGAAGAGTAGAGCAAGGCAAGATGTCTGCCGAGCTATTCAGCAATATCCTGTAGGGGCGTGTAAGACAGCCTTAAAACGAACGGTGCACGGACAATGTTAGGATATGCAAATGACCCCATTTGTAGGTGAAAGCTATGCAAATGATGTAAATCTGCGATACATGAAACGGTAAGCTGTCCATGCAAGAGTAGTTATGTGAAGAAATGTACTTGGATGTTAACCGAGTTACATTCTGCAAATAGCTAAACGGAGCAATGTCAGCTGCAAATAAAGGATGAATTCAGTTGAAGAAGCATGGCAATGGCCAAATATAAGGCCAGTGGCATATTTTTCCATTGGAAATTAATAAAACTCTATTTGTCCTCCCCCGATCTCAAGTGTGTAAGCGTAGCGCAACGGAGCGAAAATGTGCTGCGCTTTTAAAACAAGAAAAATATTTAAAATGCACATAGAAATTGTAATTTTAGTTAACAGTTAGTTCGCCATGCAGGTGAATGGCAAGCTGAAGACAAGATGGCTACTGAGTACTGGTTGCTATGTGTGGAAGCGCTCTGTCAGAGATGTAACCAAGCATTAGTAGGCAATCCGATGCAATTGAGGCTGAGGATAGTGAATCACAATTTGTCATGCCATATGGGCCAAGCCACTGCAGTGGAAGAGTAGGTTAAGGGGACTATCAGAGTAGAAGATAGGTGACATCATGAGTGTGTATGTATAAAACACTATAATCCTATCGTAGCAATGTGTCACATGTTTGCTGTCAGTTACTCATCAGTGAAAGAGGCATGTTATGATTTATCCTAGGTACAGTCAGGAAACTGACAGTGTATGCCATGGATATCACTGAAGTTTCTTGCAAACTTGCTGACAGTGTGTTCGTGCCTGTGCGCACCTGTAAGCCTGAGTAAGCATGAGTGCACGTGTGTCAGCCCATGTACGTGCGTTGAAGAATGAGTAAGCTTGTGTAAGAATGTTGAAGCTCGTGTAATGTCGTGTAAGCCAGTGTACACGTTTGTAAGCAAGTATAAATCTGTACTCCACACATAACACACGTACTGCACACACTGAAACACATGCTGTCAATACTACACACGGGCACATGGATGGATAATAAATCTTCAGAATCAACAGTGCTGTAAACTATACTACATTGATGGTCACAGCTGCAGTGCATCATGCCTGCTTACATACACCTAGAAGGATATCACACTTTGTGTTAACAACATTTTAACATTAATACAGTGCTATAAAGCCACCCTGTGCATCAGCACCATGTTAGTCTGTTCCTGCGTCAATGTTACACATTACAGGTGGTGGCACAGGTGTCATCATATGCACAGGGTATGGTGTTTCTTTTCCAGAGCCTGTTATTGAGCCATCCAATCAACATGTAAGTATGTGTGTGTGTGAGGGACAACAGTGTTTGCATGGCCCAATGTTAATGCAATGTGTGTGTATGTGTTAGCCCTAGCTGTTTGTTTCATGCGTGTGTGTCTGCATGTACACAGTTTCAGCATATGTCAGTCATATACAGGAGGTTGTGGGACAGTCACAGACCGTACCTGCCAGGCTGTACAGATCGCCATTACTGGCCATGGACACCCCTCCATGCATTCAACAATATTCCAGTCCTGCACCTGTCAATGTATCCACATACATTCTTGGGATCTGTATCACACCCTGTGGATAAACGGGAGTCAGTAATGTTAACCTGATTTGCATAGTATTGTCAGTTAATACATAGTTATATGAGCCATACTCATCCTCCAAAGTAATAACCACTGCTGACTGTTGCTGAGATGTGCACACGACCGTTTAAAGGTGCTGTACTATCATTGTTGTCAATGTCCCTTGTAATACCCAGCAACAAAATAACTGGTCACTACACAACTATAACCCAGGATCACTACAGCACACAGTATGTGCACTATCACAGAGCCATAGCAGATTTACATACATCAAAGGTGTTCACGTACAGATAATGCAGCACATTCAATAGTGCTAATATCCACATACATATCAATATCTATCTACATTACATATATATAAATAGATATATACACACATACTTGGCAGGGTTGGGATCAAAGCACAGATCTAACTACCTTATCACACTACAGCATTACGCATGTACAGAACACGCTAAAGTGATTACTAGATCACAGCATTCACACAAGCATACGTCTAGCTTGCTGGCATCAGCATCAAAGGCAAAGACGCCATACGGATTCTACAGAGAGTGAATAGTGTAAAAGCAATGTACTGTTGTCATGCAGTGGGAAGCTCTCATACACACGTGGCAGGATTGGGATTAGAACACAGACCTAATTACCTTATCACAATACAGCACTACGCATTTACAGAACGCGCTACCGAGATTATTTAACACAGCGCTCCCAGAGGCATACTTCTAGGTGGGTGACATCATCCGCAAAGGCAAAGATGCCGATAGGGAATGTATATGGTGTGAGGCGTCTAAAAGCATTACCGTGTCCCCAGGCAGCTGGAAACACACACACAGGCACACACTTGGCAGGGCTGGGAGTCGAACATACACCTAACTACCTTATCACACTACAGCAAAATGCATTTACAGAACGCGCTACTAACATTACTCAACACAGCACTCCCAGAGGCATACTTCTAGGTGGGTGACATCATCCTCAAAGTCAAAGACGCCGATAGGGAATGTATGTGGTGTGAGGCATCTAAAAGCATTACCGTGTTCCCAGGCAGCTGGAAACACACACACAGGCACACACTTGGCAGGGCTGGGAGTCGAACATACGCCTAACTACCTTATAACACTACAGCAATACGCATTTACAGAATGCGCTATCGAGATTACTGCACTTAGCACTCCCAGAGGCATACTTCTAGGTGGGTGACATCATCCGCAAAGACGCCGATAGGGAATGTATGTGGTGTGAGGCATCTAAAAGCATTACAGTGTCCCCCGGCAGCTGGAAACACACACACACTTGGCAGGGCTGGGAGTCAATCATACACCTAACTACCTTATCACACCACAGCAATACGCATTTACAGAACGCACTACCGAGCTTACCAAACACAGCACTCCCAGAGGCATACTTCTAGGTGGGTGACATCATCCACAAAGGCAAAGACGCCGATAGGGAATGTATGTGGTGCGAGGCGTCTAAAAGCATTACCATGTCTCCAGGCAGCTGGAAACACACACACACACTTGGCAGGGCTGGGAGTTGAACATACACCTAACTACCTTATCACACCACAGCAAGACACATTTACAGAATGCGCTACTGACATTACTGAACACAGAACACCCAGAGGCATACTTCTAGGTGGGTGACATCATCCTCAAAGGCAAAGACGCCGATAGGGAATGTATGTGGTGTGAGGCATCTAAACGCATTACCGTGTCCCCAGGCAGCTGGGGACACACACACAGGCAGACACTTGGCAGGGCTGGGAGTTGAACATACACCTAACTACCTTATCACACTACAGCAATACGCATTTACAGAACGCGGTACTGAGATTACTGAACACAGCACTCCCAGAGGCATACTTCTAGGTGGGTGACATCATCCGCAATGGCAAAGACGCCGATAGGGAATGTATGTGGTGTGAGGTGTCTGAAAGCATTACTGTGTCCCCAGGCAGCTGGAAATACGCACACACACTTGGCAGGGCTGGGATTCGAACATACATGTAAGTACCTTACCACACTACAGCATTACACATTTACAGAATGCGCTACCAAGATTACTGAACACAGCACTCCCAGAGGCATACTTCTAGGTGGGTGACATCTTCCGCAAAGGCAAGGACGCCAATAGGGAATGTATAGAGAGTGAGCAGTCTGAAAGCATATTACTGTCCGAAGGTAGACGTAGACAAACACATGGCAGTGGTGTGATCAGGGTAACTAAATATCTACAGAGCACTACAACAACACTACATAGATACGGGACGCGTCACAGACAGTACACCCTGCTAGACAGTCAGCCAGTGTGTTCAATATAGGCATCCATCGTGACATTGAAAATGGACAACTGTTGCCTGGATGTCCACCATCGCTATACAGGATGTCAATGGCCATGCCCATACACAGAGGCACATTACCGACACAAGGTGTCACTGGCCATGCACACACGCTTAGTATCACATGTCAGTTTGGAATGTACTGTGTGTCAATCTACACAACGGCGTACTGGGCCTGCTCACACACTTAGCAGTTGCAAAGGGCCATCTTGCATGCACACGGATTCTAAACACATAAGGGTGCAGTTTTGAATGTACTGTGTGTCCAACTACACAACAGCTTTCTGGGCATGCTCACACACTTAGCAGTTGCAAAGAGCCATCTTGCATGCACATGGATTCTAAACATGTAAGGCCGCAGTTTGGAATGTACTGTGTCCAACTACACAACGGCGTACTGGGCATGCTCACACACTTAGCAGTTGTAAAGGGCCGTCTTGCATGCACACAGATTCTAAACACGTAAGGGCGCAGTTTGGAATGTACTGTGTCCAACTACACAACGGCGTACTGGGCATGCTCACACACTTAGCAGTTGCAAAGGGCCATCTTGCATGCACACTGATACCAAAGACGGAAGGGCACAGTATGGTATTACTGTCCCCATGTACATGAAGGCCACTTACATGTATACATGTACTGACCAGTACACACTCAGGAGCCATCACAGATGTCTCAGGTGCAGATCACAGAGGTACACACCGCAGTCTACAATGTAGCCCTCAGACATCACCATGTCGTTGGACCAGCAATACATCAACACAACACCGTGTGACTCATGACCAGTGGACTGTACACAGGTGCACAGCAACTGTGCAGACTACACATGTACCGACAGGGTTCCATCATCTGTTATGCATTGCAATGATACCACTGTACATAACCAGGTCAGCTGTACACATAACAAGGGCCCTGGGTCTTACATAGCGGTGACAGTTGACTGTCACTGTACACCAACAAATACACATGTTTGGATATGTCATACGTGTAATTGCAGTGGATATGTGCATGGACCACACACACAACACATATGTACATAGCATAGCTTTTGCAGTCCTCCGTGCAGACCAGTGGCTACAGCAATCATACGCACGCAAATGGAAGGTGGGTCCATGGCAGTTGAATGCCAACAGTACATGAGGTAGACCGAGGACACATTCCCTCTGTACTAGTTACCCATGACACCCATCATATCATACAACAGTCCATGTGTTATGTATGTCAACACACATGTCCACTGATTGCAATGCATACAAACATGGCTACATGACAGGCATGTAGGACCAATACACATGTACAAACTGTAGTGTGCATGCAGCTGCCATGCATGTGCAGTAGCTGATGTAAGTAACTCATCTGTGCCTAACTACAACATGCAGTTGCAATGCAGCCCCATCATTGACACCTGTATATGGTGACATACTGACAGTATGGTATGATGTACATCAGGTATGGATGGATGTGTGTACGTAAAGTGGTGATCCACCTGTGTAGATGGATGTTCACCGGGTATGTCTCACAGGTGTGTCACACGCCAGCATACTATTACATGTGCAAACAGTACGCTAAGTTACTGTTACCTGACGGTGAAGACATAAAACCTACACAGTGGTCAGGTGTTACTGACTGTACCTCACTCGACACCTGTAACACTTACATCCATCTGTGTGCATATAGCAGCACAATTGCCAGACATAGCATTGGTACACATAATGCGGCCAATACTGCTGCATGTCTGTCAGACGTATCATCATATAGCAGGTGTATCATTCACAGTACTGCCATGTGTGTTTGCATGTGTGACCATATATGCCACATATGGTGGGGAATACATCCCAACTGTGACACACCACTGTACACTGTTGTAGAATTCTGTACACACTGCAGTGTGGAAAGCATGACAAAGGCAGGTGTGGTATGTGTATCACACACATCAGCTGTCCATATGTGTATGACAGTTGTGGAATCCACAGTGTGTGTGTGTGTGTGTGTGTGTGTGTGTGTGTGTGTGTGTGTGTGTGTGTGTGTGTGTGTGTGTGTGTGTATGTATGGCTGTCTGGTGCATGGAGTGAGAGTGTATGCTACCATACAGAACACAAAGGATCCCAACCCCTCATGGTGATGCAGTCTACTACCCTGTTGATGCCATCGGTCACAGCCGTACTGGCTACCTGTACATGTCCCTTCTCTGTGTCGCGTCGTGTGGGTGCACAGTACTGTGAGGGTGATGACCACATGGGCAAGTGTCCTCACCTCAACACTATGGGGTGTGCGTTATAGTGTTGTCGACCCCGTGAGTGTGGGCATGTTCCTGTACTGTGACAGGGTATTACTGCTACACAGTGAGGCCTCATGCTATCAAGTGGCCTCTAACGTTGTCATTGTCCAGACCGCTGTGTACAACCCCTGCACCATGTCAACATACCTGTAATGTGACCTGGTATTGATGTCTCGTCTCTAGCCACTGTAGCCTGTTAAACTGCACACAGGCTCTGGATCAGTATATGTGTGGACATCTGTGGTATGTTAGACTTTCCAGCTGTCCGGTTGAGGCTACGTATAGCATGCTGAGATTGCCATATGTGCCTGTGAGTACTCCACAGTTACACATGGGAGACTGCAAACACTGCTACCTGTAGACACATGCAAGTAGACCATAAGGAGGGAACCAGGGCATCATTACCAACATGCTGTTACTGTTGTTACCGAGACACATACTGTGAACATATAACAATGCATGCTACACCTGTACTACATGGTTGTGCACATATAACAATGCATGCTACACCTGTACTACATGGTATGTCTGGTGCGTGTCAACAGTACACAACTAATGTAATATACACGTCTCTCACCATTCTTACACAACTAACGTAATATACACTTCCCTCACTAGTCATACACAACTAATGTAATATACACATCTCACTATTCTGTTCACCCTGTGCATCAGACCATTTGAGCATGTCCATGCACTGATGGTGTGGATGACAGGGATGCAGCACAGGCTTCATCATATGCACAGGGTGATAATGTGTGCCAGGGGCATAGGCTGCACCAATGGGTGACATCATGTGTGTGGGTAAGGGCCGGTGATATGATTGGACATGTCTGTTCAGTATGCATGTGGGTGTTGTGGTACCCTACAGATGTGTTTGCTGTGTGCTTGTATGTATGCACACAGTTCTTCCTCTGGTGAAGCCTACACAGGGGTATTATTGACAGCTCCAGATTGTACAGACCAGGTTGTACAGCTCACTGTGTCTGGCCACGGCCATGTGACCTGTGCCTGCCAGGGGTTGCACGGGCACTACCAGGCAGAGGTACAGATTGGCTACTGTCCAACGACACATGTCCACTGGAACCGTGTCCCTTTTGGGAACGTCCAGGGCCACGTCCACGTGGCCTGTTGTGTCCTGCTATGGACAGCGCAGCACCAGCTGCATTGCTACTGCTACCGGCACTATGGGAGCAGGCATGTGAGGTGGCACGCTCACGTCAACCTGCACTAGGTGGTGTAGCTGGCCTATGTCCATGTGGCCTATGCCTCAATCCTACCAGATGTTCCAGCACAGACAGCTCATGCTCACGGATTGCCATTCCATGGTCAAGAATTCCGACCATGTCACCCAATTGCCTGTCCAGAACATCAGCAATCTGCTGTTGAGCATTTGCCAATGCCTGGATGTTGTCATTTAGGGTACGGATAGCAGCCCTCTGCAGCCTCTGCCCTTCTCTGTTCTACCATTCAACACGTGCCTGTGCCGCCATTACTGTCTGGAACATGTGTCTGGTGATACCAGCTGCTGCGCTCTGTCCTGCAGGTGCATGTCTGCCAGAGGTCCTCCTATGAGCAGCACCGGCCACATGCCTGTCTGGCACATCTGCAGACATTACACTGACATCATGGTGTGGAGGCACACCTTCTGTAGCCACCACATGTTCCTGTTCCACGCTAACAGACGCTGACTGTCCTTCATCTATGGCCACTGGTGATGCGGTATGTGCTGGCAGCAGAACTGTGTGTGGGGAAGAGGGAGACATAGCTGGGAAGGCAGCCATGGGCACAGATTCAGCCCCTGACAACCCTGCCTGTACCTCATGCATATGTTCATCACTGCTAATATCTGTGGGGACACTAACATCAGATGGCCCGCAGGAGGGTAACACACCTACATCACCTGTGAATGCAAAGAAATACTAAATTACAATAGACACACACACATACACACACATACACACAGACACACACACACGCACACACACAGACACACAGCCACAGACACACAGACACACACACACACACACACACACACACACACACACACACACACACACACACACACACACACACACACACACACACACACACACACACACACACACACACACACGCACCATGCATGTGATTTGACAGACGGCATGCAGCATGCCTGTGATACAGCAGACGGCATGCAGCTCAGACATTAATAGTGTTAGTAAGCATACCCCCTGGGGTGCACAATACAGCAAGCAGGTGTCATATCAGTAGCCATCATGGCAGTATGCATGCATCCCCGTGATACACCATGTGGACCAGAACAGGATAACAGTACACATGGCTGACTTGACCTTGACATGTAATCTGCTGACGTGTGCATTAACATGCATACATGTCTGACACAATGGTGTCCTGACATGTACAGCATCGTAATTGCCATCACATTGCGGTGTTGTTTGTATGCCCTACAGATAGAATGCATGTTTAGCAAATGTGCATGTGCATGGAAGGGTAGTGTGAGCCATCTACATTGCTCTACAGTGTGAAGTACAGACACTGTGCAATTGCATGGCATCATGAGATGTCTATATTGCTATACAGTGCATAATATGTACACATTGCATAGCCATAACTGCATGCATACCCATGACATAACTGTGGATTGTGACCCATGATGCTGAGGTGTATACACACCAAACCATGCCATGTCATGTGACAGGTCACTGGAGGACCTACAGATGACACCCCTGCACAACAACTACAGAGTCTTAGCTGCCTGGCAACCATGTGCACACATAGCGGACTTGTCAATTCACCATGTCCAACATGACATTGCTGTACCACACACACGAGGTGCACAGCTAATGGTGATGTCCTACAGCAGCAAGGGAAATATACAGTATCTGTGGCCTGATGTGGTGTCAATGTCTGTGGAAGCTGTAGAGGTGACTACAGTCATGCTATGACACAGACGTGATGTTCAACACATCTTATATGGTAGACATCAGTGACACCTTCACTGGCTGTGCACAGGCATTTAGGATGTCCAGTGTACCACATCAACTGTATAATCGATCAACTAAGGCTATAATTGGACCATGTGTGGACAATGTGAAACATGGTGTATACACATCACATCTACTGCATGGCTACGTATCTCTGGTCATCCCCCATGGCCATGTGTGCACATGTGTTGGACAAATGTGTGTGATGGCCGTCTATCACACATGCCTGTGTTGTCCCATATGACATACACCCATAGATGTCAGATATGTCACCATCAACAGGGCTATGCAGACAACAGGTTGTACGTGGTGTATGGGTTATGGGATAGTGTGACATTATTGCAGCCAATACGCTACATGTCTGGGACATGTCAGATGGCACATCACAATGTGTGCACCCATTGCAGGGGCATATAACACAATGGTGACTCCTGTGGGCTGCCCATATCACAGCTCACTGTGTGGTACTGTTTGCGTACCACACATGTTGTTCCAATGTATAGTACATATGCCTCCATTGTAGAACACCTCCACCGTTGTATGCACAGCTGACCACACATGTAGCGATGACAAATACTCTGGTTTCATGTCGGTGTATCATTTCGTTTGCATATATTGCACATGGGTGGCCTGTGTGAATGATGGGTGACGTGACCTGTATATCGTGAATGGAAAGAACATCAAGTGTACAAGTGTTAACTGGCCACATGGCGAATAGATCTATGCTTTTACATGCCTGATACTGATGACAGTCTCACCTGCAATGGACTCATGTCTGTGTGGCATGCCAGAGGTACCTTTATAGGGGTGACACAGCAGTATGAACATTATCCATGACTGTATGACAGCCACAGGGTGCACTGTGCATGTTAACACATTCGCCTGTACAATAGCATATAGTATGCACATGTGTGCATACACAGGGTAGCATACTGTAGTATGCAGCATGTGGGTCCACATACCATGCATATGTTGTTACATTACATAATGTACAGTGACACATGCACGTAAATGGGATATAGTAGCCATATGTGAAGTACTGACTTACCAGGAAACTCCAGGCTCATTGGTTGGGAGACACCCACCTCCACGATGGCAGCTAGTGTTTGTGGATACTGTTCTGAGGGTGTCCCCAGACTGGCCAGTAACTCCTCAGTGTGTGTGAGTGGGGGCTGGGTTGGTGGCCCACCACCTGCTCCACCTTGTTCCCTGGCGATTGCAGTGGCACGCTGTTTTGCATGTTGTATCAGGTCCATGCAGTGTCTGCGCACCTGCTGGTAGGTGCGGTTATGGCCACCCACATCATTCACCCTCCTGTGGAGATCCTGCCACAGGTCTCCCCACTGCTGGGCATGCTGTGGCACATGGCTGAACAACACCTCATAGTTCTCATGGAGGTACGGGATGAGGGCATCCTCCTCCGGGCGGCTGTACGCTGGAAGGCGTGTACGAGGCATTATCTGTAAGACATAATGATGGTGACAGGTCACAGTTTCAGAGATGTACAGAGACACTGCTGCACATACATTTCTATGACATCTAGTACATCTGCACAGTTATCATTGCAAATCATCATGACACTGACACGACTGACATGTTTGTGTCACACACATGTAACACCCATTATGCATTGGATATCATCACCATATATGTGTATCACCTCACTATAGTGTTCATACTCCATGTGAATGCTGTCTTGATGTGGGCATATCTGTTTGCCTGCACTGGTGTTCTTACCTATCTGCACATGCCTGGATGTGTCCACGGTAATGCTGTTGACCTTGATGCTGTGTATATGTCACATATTAACACAGACACAGCCTTAATGGACTTGAGCAGTGACAATACACACATATGCATGGAATCCTGTACATGCATGTGTTTTGCCATATACATCTACATAGCACTGTACAGCTGTTCAACATCCTGCCACTGATCGCCTGTGTTGCACATGTTATAGACATGGGACAATGGCTAGTCAGACGTCATTCGCAGGGATGGTTATCAACCATAGCATGTACGGGCAAGGTTGCCTAGCTGTAACCGGCAGCCATTATGCCACTGTGAGGTGCATCAGTGCCACATTACTGATCCAGACAGTTGATACTACATCTACCGTGCGGCCATCACACCATGTATGACTGGGATGACATGTGCAGCTTTGATGGACAGGGTTGCATGGCTTGGCGGGAGTATGTCACATGTATGGCACAGGGATCTGTCCAACATGTGGCAATCCTAGTATTAGGACGCTGGCTGTCCATGACATATGTCTTTCAGATCAGGATATGGACATGTAGCATGTCCATCATCATGGTGTAGCAAATGTCTTTATCCAAGGTAGACAGCATGCTGCATAGTGGAGGTGAGGATTGTGAAGGCTGGTATTGCCCATCCACGCATGGCCATTACCCCTTAAAGGTGACATGTGATCCAATATTGGTCACCCCAGTGCTGTATATGCCTGTCCAATGATCTCCGTGCTCATGGATGGCACCCTGTCATAACATGGGTACCTTGTATGACTACCTAAGGGGCCTGGAGACGTCACCAAGTCAGGGAGGTGTACTGCACAGCACCATCCCTTACACAGTGTCCATAATGTTGACCACAGCCTAGGTGGTAGTTAATGGGTACAGGGATGTTCACCTAGCGGTGACAATGCTGATATCATCTATCAGAATGTGCACATATGTCACACACCTCACCCACACAACCCATTCCGTATATTGTTCACAACACTGACACAGCTATTGCTCATAGGTCATGGCCATTCACATCCTTACATACACAGATACCTACCATTTGTCTGTGTGGTATGGGCTAAAATGAGGGTGGAGTACAACACACTAACCCTGTTTTACTGTAGCTAGCACTGGTGTGATATGCACATGTCACTCTGGCACCTTTTGTAGTTGTGAGTCTGTCAACAGGTCACTGGTAGAACACTCCTGTGACATACAAAGGTATTTGCAATCAAACATCCGTACTGTCTTGTACATCTGTACTGCTAACATCTACATTGATAATGGTTCATAGACATGCAGACCATACTCAGTAGGGTCATAGTGTGGTGCCACCCATTATCACTGTCATCACCACTTGTGGGTTGATATTATCCAACACCCTATCTGTATTGTATGTTCATGCTAAGCACTTGTTCAGAACTTGTGAGCATGTCATGAACTACTGATTAATATAGCACCCATTCCACACCATTTCCCACAGGTACACTGGCTGTCCTCAAATTTCCAGCTTGCTTACGGTACAACAGCTGTTGTACACATGTAACTCACATATCCTGTGAGACATGGTTGTATATACAGGCATGTCCAACTGTCACTTACCAGTGCTATTGCTTGTCTCTATGACGGATATGTCGTACATGTGGCAATAGAGCAAATGTCTCATGTACACATTCAATGCTCACCTCCCAGCATATGACACTACAGCCTGTGGGGGATACACGTATGCAGCCCTGCTGGGGGTAATGCTGTCACCAACCCTGACTGCACCTGACAGTCATGTGGGGATGTGTAACATTCGCAACACACCCACTCATCACATAGTCTCACATGATCTCCACCACAGGCCACACATACGAGGACAACTTGTGCAGTACCTCTCCATACTCTGTGTAGGCACCAGAGGCAGCCCCCATCACAGAACACATCACCAACTTATAGCCCACAGACTCATGTGTGCCCATTACATACAGCCAATAGGGTGTTATAACATACACAGCACACCAGTCATAGGTGACTCTGTAGGCGGTCACACTGCAGTTCCACACTGCAGGCTACATGAGGCGATAGTTGCTTACATCTTGCTGTCGGGTAACTGGTTCTGCAACATAACCTATGCACCCATGCCACACCTCACCAGGTAAGATGTGACTGTCATTCTCCATGTTAGTGTGACTTCCCTGAGATGCCACTTCACAGACTATGTGTGCAGGGACATGCAATAGCTCACCAGTCTTGTAGCCCTGAAGGTGTAGGCCAAGCCCCGGGGAGCATTATGCATTCATCCGATCCTGATACCACTGTACAATGACTGACTGTGTCACTTCAACAGTTGCCTATGCTTCTGCTGTCATTCCACAGGCATCTGGTATCTGTCCGCTTTGACTGACCTGGTCAAACACAATGCTTTGGAACAGATGACCTGCACCTGTCAGCCCTGGGAGTACAGATCACATGTAAGGCTCTTGCTGCTTCTATACTGCTTGTCTTGCACAGTTTCTAATAACAGTCACCGGCAGAATGTTAACTGGCAAGCAAGATATGGGGTCATGTGACACAATGCCTGCATCTTCCTCTGTGACGCACGCAGGCAAGGCACACCTTATAATGCACCACTTCAATATCTCTGCAGTGACTGGGACCTGCATCTAGGCTCTGCAGAGCACACCTGCAATGACAGGTTATAGACAGACCATACCTTTCAGGCACATACCTGGACCGGCACACGATGGCTGAGGTGTTCCCATATCCCACTATGTTGTACACACATCCTGGCTAGTTACTTAGCACAATGCATCAGAGGTGCTCCACGTGCAACTAACTGTGTCCAGAACCGCTATACACATTGTAACAAGCTACAGATTCAACAACATACCCCATGGTTACCAGACCTCATTTGTTGGTGTACTGGACAGTAGGGCTCAGACAGCTACTAGTGATGTGTGACTGACACTACCCCACACTTAACTGGGATATCCACTCATGTACCGACACATCCGTGAGTCATAACCTCCACTCGGCTGGATCAACCCATACACACCACCTCCAAGACCAACATTATCCTTGACATGAACACTACCAACATGTGACTGGTGTTCCACACCTGGGGTTATCCCCTCATTGTTGGATTCTGAACATATGCTAATCACCCTTGTTAGCCACATCCCGGCACCACACCCTTCACTGCATACACAGTACATGAGTACTACAACACCTACTACAGACGTCTTATGACAATGGTAGTTAACATCATGACACCCGTGCAGATGGACAATGCACATACAAA
The DNA here is from genome assembly GCF_019279795.1 of Protopterus annectens. Taxonomy (NCBI): domain Eukaryota; kingdom Metazoa; phylum Chordata; order Ceratodontiformes; family Protopteridae; genus Protopterus; species Protopterus annectens. Next base: position 707,807,682 of record NC_056746.1, read on the forward strand.
TGCTGAAACATACCCCAGTGCACTTCATTAGCACGTACATGACTGCATGGATCATGCTATTCCACACAGAGCCATGATGGTACACACCAGATAACAGACGCCACTCTGGTGGTCAAGTTCCATGGACATAATTTACAACAACAGGTGGAGGCTGTTGCACAGTGGTGTACAATCCCATGGGCGGGGTAGCTCACTGGTCAGCCTTGGTAGGGCCACGGGATCCCTCATCACATACTCCAAGACTAGCTACGTAAACATTACTGCAACACATTCCGGGGTGTACCACAAGGCATTATGGTGGTATGTCAGTAGTCAATGGCAATACCCACATCTGCCCTCACATACAACAGTCACTCAGGAACATTACAGACCCAGGTGATGTGGGCAACATGCTGGCGGATGGATTCAATGCTAACATTACACCCTCTCACTTACTACAGGGCCACAATCCAAACAGGAACATTGCAGTGTCCCTGTGGTCACACCTACACAGTACTAACCTGCACTCTATATGTCCTGGGACACTGGCCCCATGTCACCTTCCAAAGTCCCAGGCTGTGATGTCCACAAACCTCTGAACAACATGTCTCCCCACTAGGCCACCATATTCAGTAATAGCCTTATATCAGACATTGTGGCCCCTGAATGGCACACAGCAACAGTTATCACACTCCACACAGGTGGCGCCACAATGCACGAGTGGGACTATAGTCCTACACACCTGACTGAACTGTTCTGCACGGCTATGGGGCACATCATCATGGACGTCATTCACTGATACATTGTTGGGCTCCTGTCCTTTGATGCCACCCGGGTTGGACTTGTTAGGGCCAGAGCATGGCCCCTACACCTGGTGGACTCCTTTCATACAGTTGCCAGGGTAGCCGATGATGGTACGGGGGTCCACACATCCTACATTGTCCTCTTATTGCCTTTCAGCACCGTTCTCCATTCTGGTATTGACAACATACACATCCACCTGCACATCGTACCCTATGTCTCAGGATGTTATGCAACGTGGCTCATGGACAGGATACACACAATGAGGGTAGCATACCATAGTACCTACTGCATTTCAGTTACACTTGGCATACCACAGTCCTCAGTCATAGGGCCCCCTCATGTTCAGTATATGCTTCCCTGAGATACAGGCTAGCACAGAGGGACTTTCCCTACCTAGCTTTACAAACCCCTGCATACAAAGCGCCATGATTGATCCACCAGCTGATACTGACTCCATCCATATGGGTGTCACTGTGGCAGATACCTGATATGAATATCATGTTCTCAAGCTGCATGACACAAGGTGCATGAACATCACCTTTGCATTACACCATTCACCCGCTGACTATCACATAGGTGGTAGTCCCCTACATACATGTCACATTGTACGTGTTCGTAGTACACACATATGTCGCACCCACTCCTGTGGTTACCATATTGCCACTGTGGTGTGGATATCCTTCTACATGGCCACACTTATCTGTACTGGGTGTGTAGCTGGTACATAGGCACCCATTGTACCTCTGAACTCCAGACTTCTACACACATTCAAGGGTACACCACCCCGTTTAGGGTGTACCTTACACAACAGCTACAGCTTTACATACCACAACATTAACACGCCATGACGTTTATTGAGCTCTGACAGTTAAAGTATGTGGCTGAACTATGGACACCATGTCTGTACACATTTGCATACTACATACTCAGGGGTGACCTCTGCTGAACAGACAGGGCCCATGTCCACAACAATATTAATGGATATACTCCACATACATGACATAAGCAAAAGCCACTGTGAGCAACATGCTCATGGATATGTGCACACACACAACGATGAGTGGGATGTGCTTAAGGGTTACATTCCCAAACCGGACACTCACCATGCTTTGGAACATGAGTCCTATGTACATCACGCAGGGACACTCAGTAGCACTGTTCATGTGATACCTCACTTGGTGGTTGGGAGACACATGCACGCCAGGGATCACTGCAGTGGCTGTACTGTGCAGAGGTGCAGGTAACACATGGCTCTGCTGTTCACAGGACGCTACCCTAGAGAGATGCCACTAGTGTGAACACTGTAGTTGTGCTTACACATAGACTTGCCAGACTGCATAGTACCCCACTATGAACCTGTGAAGCTATTACATGTCGTTTGTGCATGGTTACTTGGTAGCCCTTCCATTTAGATTAGCTGTCATGCTATTACGCTGTCCCGTGCTTACAAGCCATATGTATCCTTTTATTGTACATACCAATAGACAATACCTTTGGTATGCATGATATGCCTGTTATGCTGTGTAGAATATCTGACATATCTACCTACAATACTATACATTGCACATATTTTACATAGTATCCGATAATGCAAAGCATACTTGCACAGCGGGACCACCTTAGACATGTCATTGTCATTATATGCCCATACACATGCCTACTGTGACAGTATATCAACATATATTATCCCCTGCTATGGCATGTACTTGTTGGACATACCCTACCACTGACGGCGGGTTGCATGGAAATGTTCTGTTTAAAGCCCTCATGTAGCATCCCTTGTGGTGTCTGTGATGTGTACCTTGTGGCCCACTGCTGGACACACAGTTTGTACAAGCATTAGTATGCTCAGCAAGACATCACTACATAAATACCTTTTCACACTTTATGCATTGCGGACACTTTTAATTAATGCAAACCAGGCTATACATACACTAAATAATTAATACAAAACATGCTATACATAAACTTACATACTGAGTGTTCTACATACCTTGTTATCATTCCGGACTTTCGTCTCTATCTCTCTTACACTGCTTAAACAAGTATATGGTATGAGCATATGGTTTGAATGCCTGGCAAGTCATCCTTATATACGTCGATACCTGTAACATGTGGGTTTCCTGCCACCAGTTGGTGTTCCTGAGTGACTAAATACTTGCATATCAGCTGTGCAGCTACTCCATTCACCAATTATACGGCAACAGTGGGGTATAATTGAATTCTCCACTTGGGCGTTGCCCATTTGCCCTACCTTCGGGGAGACAGCCTGTATGTGTTTTGTTGTGTGTAATTGCAACTGCTATGTGTAGAGACAAGTATACTTTGGATTCATGTCCCCCGTGGATTGTGTGTGACAGCTAGAGTATGTGGTTCAACATGTGGGTGTATCTGTCATCCTAACCGTCTGATAACGGACTATTGCAAACAAAACCTGTAACATCGCTATTTGTTCCATTATACAACGGCTAAAATTTTGCATGGCGCCTTTGATTGTGTCTCTCACAAGGTATGTTGACGGTTCTGCAGATGTAATTGAGTGACTGGATGTTTGTGCTGTAATTACAGTCTGTATTGCTATAGTTTCTAGTGTGGGGGATGTCGGTGGGTGTACGTAGCATATACAGGTTTGTGGGGCCTGCATTTCTACATATTCCATATATATGTGTGTGGGCTCCGTCCCTAATTAAAGAGCTATCAGTTAGTAGACTTATGTTACGGGATTTTACATTGGGCCATTGTTATTTGGTTTCTATATAGTATGCAGGTGAGGTTGATACTTCCATACCTCCCGAATTGGAGCGATATATAAAGGGATATGTCTAAATGACAGCTATCCCATGTATTTCTGTCCCAGATATTTGCAGTCATTGCAGTTGTGTTGGTAACAGAACCTCTTTGCCATGGGTTGCCACCTTTTCATATGGCCATTGTTGGACACTTGCGGGACACACAGCGGTGTTTGCAGGCCAACACATAGCCACGGTCAGTACACAGGATAGCACATACTTTTATCCTCAATACATACCTATTATTGTGGGACTCTGGCTACTTATCATATTGCATGTAACATTTACATTTCTTACATACAGGCATAACTATTTAATGCAACTATTACATAATATATGGGGCATAATAATGTCCTACAATCTCGGACATTTACCCTTTGTAATGTTTTATGTCAGGACACACCTGCCCAGGGAGGGGCTGTCCCTCCTAATGTGGGACAGGTGGTAACCGTATACCTACGGCTAGCTATAGCCACACCTACCGTAATGATCTACCTCCGAGTTGGCACTAACAGACACACGATGCAGACACACACACACACATTACAGTCACATGGAGACGCACATGGCACCCTCAACACACACATACACAAGCTACGGCATTCACAAACACAGTTGAACACAATACCTACGTGGACCGCAACACCGGCAGCAGTAACTAAATGTCCCTTCATATCGTCATACTATTACTCGCTGTTGTACTGTTCCGGTACTGTGTTCTTTTGGTCTTTCAGCCTAGTGGTTACATGTGTCGGTATGTTACACATTCCATAGTTGGCGGTATCCTATTTATTTGTACCTCCAAGGTGTTATGAATGTTGTTGACCTATCTATATATATTTGCAGATATCGTTGAATCCATATATATCAACATATATCACTCTATCGCCCTTTCTGTCTGTATTATATATATGTATATATGTGTATATATATATATATATATATATATATATATATATATATATATATATATATATATATATATATATATATCTGACAGGGAAAGTGACAGGCAAGCTACACCTTTCATTGTGTACTTGTCGGTGTATACTGTTTCCTGGACTCTGCACGTTTGTGTCTGTACCTGTCACATTACACACCTGCCATAGGTTAGGGTTAACAGCTGTCCCACTTTACGAGGGACAGTCCCTCTTTGGGCAGTTGTGTCCAGAAAAATATTTGTAAACATGGCAAATGTCCTGAGATTTTAGGACATACTTATTTCCTATAGTTCATGTAATAGTTGCATAAAACAGTTATTCTGTAGCTGAACCACCTATATGTTATAGAAACAGAATAAGTAAGTAAACATTACAAGACTAAGCTTTTATCTAGGCAAAACAGTGAAGTTCTGATTTTCGTACTGGCCCGGTGTATGTGTCGGCCTGCAGACATCTGACGTTTGTCCCACATTGGTCATTTGAAGAGGTGGCAACCCTACCATAGGTACATCTTGGCTAGCAATAGTGTTTGGTGATTGTATACATGATTGCATGTTCTACTGCTGGTAGTGGTCATTTTACCCTTCAGAGCAGGCGCTATTAGTACAGGGGTGAATAATGCTGGTTTCACCTGTTCTGGACATCATTGACCGTGATCTGCGCAAAATTCGGAGAAGCTTATCCCTGTTTCGCGCATATCCATATAGTCATATTTAAACATCGCTTACCAGCTGTGGGCAACACATATTCCTGCTAACGTGTGCTAAACATGATCTGATGACCTGCATCCAACATGTATTACTCGTGCCTTCGGGATTACGTTACATCCCTTGCAGGATGTAGGACCAGGAACATGCACGATGGTCACTGCATTTAACACTTGGACATCTGGGATTTGTACACGTGTTATGTCATGTTGTATGTGGAGTATACTACAGCTGTTACTCCATACTGCACTCACATGGGTAACTCAGTTAGTTTACATATTGATGAGTCCAGTTAATGGTATGTCCATGTGATGTTTACTGGATGTGCTCCGGCATTGGGCATATATGTCACAGTGAGCCACACACGATACTGTGCTACACCTTCAAATGACCGTAGGTGGAGCATGCTGGGGTGACGAATACCTGTCATGGGTACACCCCATGCCTTGACACAACATTCATGATTACATTATGTGGAGCCCCTCATTAACACAGCAGGGACTCCATGCTGAGTGTGTGCAGAACAGTGCTTACACACATGTGCTTCCGCGATTGCCTCTGCTCCACTAAGCAACAGTTGGTTACTCGATGTTTTGGCAACAGCGGACACTGTTTGCCCCATTTGGTGTATGGCCTCTGACAATCGGCCGTGTACCTACCGATGTACCTGGGAACCTATACACACAGCACCACCATATGCTGATAGGCGCGTATACTGTTCAGGTGTTGACATTCCGTGTTCCAATAGCTGTTGTGTGTACAATGTTTGAGGGCTGCCTATGTGGGATTCACACAGTGGGCCACCTATACATTACAATTTACAGGTGGTCGTGTTTGTGTGCCATCCATTTTACTGTGTGCGCAGTTGAAGAGGTGTGTCAGTCCGTAGGGGCCTACACTATCAGAGTATGTGCTATACGTTCCCTCTTTGCCAAGGCGAAGGCATACTGGGTATGCCTCCGTCTGCCTACTGGGGCTGGCACAGTATGCTCATGGTCTGAACCCCTCTGTGCCTGTGATGGTCTTGGCAATTGCGGTGGGCTATGAGGGCCTTCACCATTTTGTCCCTGCTGCAGCTGTTTCCACAGGATCATATTATGTAGCATGGCACATACTATGACGATATGGGCAAACGTGCCTGGAGAGTACTGCAAGGCACCACCAGATGTGTCCAAGCACTGGAACCATGATTTCAGCATCCCGAACACATGCTCTATGATGATTCTGGTTTGTGCGTGTGCCTCATTATGGTGTTCTTGCATGGGGGTGTGTGCATTTCTGATGGGAGTCATCATCCACGGCTCCAGCGCATAGCCAGCATCCCCCACAAGGTGGCCATGTGGGATATCCCCCCTGACAAATACCTGATACAGCTGTGAGGCATGCCAGATATGGGAGTCATGGTAGCTACCAGGGTGGCCAGCACACACATCCATGATAATGCCCTGGGCATTGCACATGACCTGGCAGTTGATGGAGTGGAATCCCTTGCGGTTTATGTAGCGATTACCATGCTCACCGGGTGGTGACTTGATTTATATGTGAATGCAGTCTATCGCACCCAGTACCTCCAGGTAGTGTGCCACACAGTGGAAGTGACGCATATTGCTGGCCAACTCCTCCTGAGTTCGGGGGAAGTATATATGCTCATTGGCATGTGGTAACATGGCATCCAGGAACTGGTGTAGTACCCTGGATGCTGATGCCTGTGAGATCCCCATTATATCTCCAGTTGGCCTTTGAAAGGAACCTGTGGCTAGTATTCACAAGCTTACACATACCTTCGTGTCCACTGGGATGGGTTCCCCTCTGTTGTTTCTGGTTCTCAGGCATGGCTGGCAAAGCTCCACTATTTGCTGTAAGATGTCCCTGTCCGCCCTGTAACACTCTACTATCTCCAGATCATGTAGCCCCTGGTAGGTTACCCTTGGTCTGAACACTCTTCTCCTCCTCCGGGGCCTGTGGTGGTTTTCGGCATCATCCTCCACAACACCGTCAGTCTCTAACACATGCTGATGAATCACAGCTGTGACAGCTCCCAACATGTACATTTTAAAATTTCCCCGTGTGTTTACACCTATGGTGCAGTGTTTGGGAATACACAGGTGTGTGTAGGGTGCTTTCACACTTTATACTATTGTGCTGTGAACACCGATGATGTCATAGAGTGTGTATGTACGATCGTAGCTACAGGGTATCTTATGTGTTTTACTACGGGAACTACTATTGTGGTGCCTTTGGTGTTGAATTACATTTGGCTGCTGTGGATTACCTCTTGACCTTCCCTTTACATTTCTGCACGTTCCACCTGCCATTTTCTGGCATGCATCCAGCAGCCTGCTTTCATTTGTATTTTCCAAGACCTGGCTTGTCTTGCGTAATGTGTGCTATTGTCGGTCTACTGTCGGTTTGCTTTGCTCTGCTATGACAGATCTCCTATCTTTGCAATCCAATGCTTCCCCTCCTTTCTTTGCAATCCAGTGCCTCCCCTATCCTGTTTTGCAGGTTTCTGTGAGCACACTTGTCATCTGCCTTCGATTGGCCGCCGTGAGTTGATTGGTGTTAATTGCTCAGTAGTACTCCAATTACCCTACTTCGGCATTTCCTTCTTTTCTTCCCCGACTTTCCTGTTTGTGCTATTGTTCATGGCGCATGCATCCGCTTACCGGGTTTCAAGCATGTTTTCATCCTCGTACACATGCGCTTTTGGGCACCATGTGTGCTCTCAGCTAAACGATTCTATACCTTCCTCCCCACCCCTGTCCTGCAGCTTTGCTTAGCAACGGCCAGGCCAGATTTGCATTGCTCCAATGTGCGTACTGTTACGGTGGCACACCCCTCTGCTGATGTCATGTATCTCCTCTGAGCCACTCCTCGGTGTTATAGCGCTGTGCCATATGGTACATCCTTCGTCCGGCGGGACATTTGCGATTCAGTATTACCTGCCTTATTTGCATGGCATTGACTACTAACTCATAGTTACCACGTCGAACACTGTTGCAGGCCCTTAGCAACCCTTGCACCTTGGTTGTGGTGTTCCATGCCTACCACTGCGTATTATGGTGATAACCTGATTTGTATTACATTGCGATTTTATTACATTTTTATATATTTTCTTTGTTATTTATTATTTATTTTATATTTGTTACTTTACTTTACATTTGTACTTTATGTTCCTGTTTGCGCACACATGCCCTGCGGTTGTACTGTGCATTACTGTGGACATGACATTAAATGTTTTTTAGGTGTTGTGCATCTTTTATTATGCCATTGGCTGTGTATTTAGCCATTGGCATATGTTAACTTTGTAATACATGAGTCTGGTCCGCTTCCATAGCTCCAATGTTCTGTTTGGGAAAATGTAAACCGTGTTTTTTGGTTTACATTTCCGTGGGCTTACGCTACGCCTGCACCACTTCATGAATTGTTATCTGCCTTCATTTGTATGGTGCGACACTGCACATGGGGTGATTAGCATACCTATGCCGAGGGCTGCGCAGTTCTGCTGTATGCCGATAGTGCACATGGAATTGGATCGTACCTGAATCGCTCGACGGCCATATTTGGCGTTATTCCACCTACGCTACGTCTGCGCCTGGCGCAAGCTTCATGAATCCTGGGGAAAGACTGCAAAACCTACTACTCCAAACTCCAGTCCTTGCACTCAACAAATCCCAAAATATTTTGGGATTCCATCTCATCCATGCTGCATCCTGGCAACAAAGAAAACCCCTGCCCAGACCCCAACCTCTCCAACCTTGAAACAGCCAGCCAGTTCAACTCATTCTTCATAGACTACATAGCTAAACTATCAGCCTCCTTCCCACCCCCTCCTTCACCACCACCCTCTCCTGCCCCAGCCACCACCCCAATCATCAACCTTCCTCCACATCCTTCTGCCTCAAGCCCATCCCCACAAACACTATAAAAAGACTTCTCCTCAAACTCAAACCCTGTTGCAATGCACCCAACAACTTTCTACCCATCTTCCTCAAATAATCTGCAGACAGCATTGCCTATTCTATCTCTATTCTTATAAATAGATCCATACAAGAATCATACATTCCTTCTATCTGGCTCCATGCTTACATCATCCCCCTCCACAAAGGTGACAAAAATACTGATACCACCAACTTCAGACCTATTGCCATCCTTTCCCATCTTTCTAAAATACTAGAGAAAACAATACAAGCATAACTCATGGCACACCTAACAGTAAACAATCTCCTCTCCCCTACCCAACATGGCTTCCGCCCTGGCCACAGCACCATGACTGCCCTTCTTTCCTTTCTTGAAACCATGAACCTCAAACGTGACTCAGGCAAGTTCATATCCATACTATTCCTAGATCTGTCAAAGGCCTTTGACACCATCTCACACACCCTACTTATATCCCAACTCTCCACCCTACACCTCTCTACCACCACCATCACCTGGTTTTCCAACTACTTGTCCAACCACCAACAAGCTGTCCAATGTAAAACTTTAACCCCCCCTTCCTTCCCAGACCCACAAGGTTCTGTTCCTGGCCATCTTCTCTTCAACCTCTTTATTAACAACTTTCATCAATCCATCCCAGACGCGTCTATCATCCAATATGCAGATGACTTCAATCATCTGCTCAGCCTTCTCCCCCTCCAAGCTCCTAGCAAAAACCCAACTAGCCTTCTGCAAAACAGAAACCTGGATGCAGTCTAACCATCTGGTACTAAATGCAAATAAAACCAAACTAATGTTTTTTCCCCAACCAAAATCTCCATTGACAAATCCACATTCACCATACAGAGCCAAAACAACACCCTCATTGAAATTGTCCCCAACACCAAGCTTCTTGGCATCATTATTGATGAAGAACTAAAATTTGACACCCACATCCACTCCGCAATCAAGAAAACCCACCAAAATTAGGTTTCATCTAGAGACAAAACCACTTCCTAAGCCCCTCTACCTGTCAAACTCTTGCATCCATCTTCCTACTCCCCTCTCTTATGTTAGGTGCCCCTCTTTTCACCAATCTCCATCTTGGCCTTCAGTCCAAACTTGAATCCTGCTACCAGATCTCCAAATTTGCAAACAATTCAAAAAGCTCATCCCACCACTGCCACTCCCTCCTCACCCTCAACTGAACTACCCAACTACCTCAGTTACCTACAACTCACTATTGCCCGCAAGCTCATCTTTAAACCTGACAACTGCCCAGCTCTCGCTACTTCCTTAAAACCTTACATTCCCAACCGCTCACTCAGATCCAAAAAAACAAAATCTCCTTCTGGTCCACAAACCTGTACGATCTCCTGGCCATCTACTACTATCCCAGTCCTTAGCTAAACAGTGGAACTCTCTCTGCACACACCCATGCAACCTACCTAATCATACAAATTTCAAATCTCAGCTACTCCCTCATCTTTCTTCCAAATGGGAATGCCCTTGCCACGCTCTAACTTAAACCCCCCCCCATTCCACATTGCACTGACTCATCCAACTACCACTACAATTACTTCATCCCACCCACAACAATCCCTCCTCTACCAAAAACTAAATTTCTCTCTAATATCTATTGTACTATACTCTACAGTCTCAATTATACTATTACCCTCTCCATGCATAATATTTTCTTAACCTACTAATGGCTAGTAGCTATATATTTTGAAATGTTAAACCTACAATTGAGTTTATAACAAAAATATTCACTTTATGTAAATGCTGAAATTTCTGTATTGAATTATGTCTTTTCATTTTTGTAACATTCTGACAAGCCAATTGCAAATATCATGGAGCTTATCTGTAAATGTTTAATTAGCTGTGTGAACTATGTCCTTTTGTAACATGTGAAATGTAACTTGCAATTATTGTGGATCTTTTCTCCCTGGGCCTTCACTGAAAACTGGCTCTTCATTGCCCAGTGGACTTCCCCCGTCATCAAACTTAAATAAAAAAACAAATAATAACTAAAGTATTTTTAGTAAAATCCATAGAAAAAGCACTTCTCCCAACTGCTACCTCCACTTTCAAAGTAGCCATCCAAATTTAACAAGAACAGTATTCCTCTGTGTCAATTTATCAGGGCCTTAAGGATGACCAGTTTAGATAAAGATTTCAAAGAGGAAATTCAGTTTATATCTGTGTTCAAAGTGGGAGGGTATAGTATTGAAAGGCTGGAAAAAACAGCTGCTAAAAGATGGAAGCAGTTTGCACCAATTTTAGTAAAAGGTTTCGTAAAGAACAATAATACTTAACTTACTACTGGCAATGCAAAGGATACACCTCATTGTACAATAGATATGACTATTGATAGTTATACAATTCAAAATATTATATCCAACAACTAGAAAATTACAGAGGACAGAAATATTTTGGTAAAAGTGGTTGGTAGACAATCTAAATTTTTATACAGGAGAAGTAGTAAAATAAAGTATTGATTACAAAACGACAATGCAAATGTAGTCTTACCTGTTCCAAATAAAAATTAGATACTTATAAATGTATCTCTTGCATATTTATTTACGAGGGACCTTATTTAATGTTATAACATTTGCAAAGAACTATAAAAATACCAGGCAGATTTAACTGTCATTCAAAAGGCATTGTATATATCTCTATATGCCTAGGCTGTTCAAGTTATTATATTGGTGACCACCAGAAGACAGGGCACTCGTATTAAAGAACAATTTACTATCAAAATGTAGAAATACATTTGTTTGAGTAATGATGTACTCAAAATGAATTGAAAATAAAAACATTATTTAATCAAAACAACAAAAGTGGTAATGTGGATAAGTTGAAATTCGATACGGTGGGCAGGAACTCCTCATTTGTTGTCAGTTGTGGTTCAGCAGCAGAACCACCATCTCTAGCCAGCTGTTCTTGGGCAACTGCAGCTGCCTTCCCCTGGGCTGATGAAATCATATCAGTGACCCGATACTGCACCTGATCATAATTTTAGCTGAGGAGTTCCTGTCCACTGTCAGAGATCAAGACGGCTCAGTGGAGATTGTGGACTGTGTGCTTGAAGTTAGTGCTGATGTGGCTGGGAGGAGAAGTGTGTCACAGGAGCAACTTCCAGGTAATCTTGCATGTGGCAACATTTACATTTGATTGAAGAATGAAATATATAGTTTGACTACTACTCCCAGTGAAAAATTATTTTGTATCTGTATCTATTGTGAAGTAATACAGTTATACAAGAGAGGTGATCAGTACATATTGGTGTGGGTGAATGTCTCAGCCAAGTTTCCGTTTCAGCTATTTCTTACAGGACATATAGGCGATTGTGTATTCACTGTCCCCCTGTGTTACTCCCATTGTGATGCTTAATTGCCATCCTTTCCTTGCTTCATTTTTTCCAGGACCATCCTCCCTGCAAAGTGTGGAGACATCTGCACATGATAAGCAAATGTTTATTTGTTTAGTTTCTTATTACTAAGCATTATTTAGATATATAATTATCTGTATGCATGAGGAGGGTGTGATGAGTGCCTGTATTGCTGTAAAATCTGCAACTGTGTGACCAGTGTTGCTTTTTATCATTTATATTGGCTTAATATTTAGTGCAGTAGTATTTTCATTCCTGTGTTTTCTGTTTATTATCATGGGTGATCCCAATAGTAGAAGTGTAGTATTATTACCACCTGATGTTGGAGTATCAGTAGGCTCTGATTATGATGGTGGCTAAACAGAGGTACAGTTGACACAGAGGTTGAATCTGACATTGAGGTTGTGACTCTCACATCCTCTGGATTTCCTTCAGACACAGTCAATATGCCTGTGCATACCTTTTCCAATGAGCCCTCAGATAGTGGACAGGTTGAGAGTGACACACTAAATCAGGGTAGTGTGGTTAAAGCAGCTTCAATACCAATTGAGTCTGGCTGTAGCCAAAGTGTGAGTGAGGTGCAGCACAGAAGGTTTGGAAGGGGTGCTCAGAGGAGGCCTGTTGTCTACCTACATCTGATCTTGTGGTGTCATTACATGGCACTCCATGTATGTTTTGGGCCATCATGGAGGCACATGCATGCTCCACTAGGGCCTCTGAGGACATGCTTAGGGTTCTACATAAGACACCAGCAAAAACACACACATAAATACACAAAATCATACTCGGAGGCTCTAAATAAAAATCTGCAAAAGCAACAGAGACCTCCAATGCAGACATCCAAGCAACCTCCACCCCCTAACACAAACCATGAAACACATACTTCACAAAACCAGTGTACCACGCAATCACAGCCCTTAAGGTAAAATAACATACCCAACACATTAGTAATATGTGACTCTATAGTCAGGCACACTGCTGTCCCACTCACTAGGCTGAACAAGGAGAAGGTTACTGTCAGCTGCCTGTCGGGTGCCAGGATCCACCACATAAAACAAGCACTCAGGTCACTCCAGAACAAGTACAAATATGACTCTGACATTGTCCATGTTGGTGTGAATGACCTGAGCCATACCTCCCTGGACTATATGAAAAGAGACATGGAGGAGATCTCTGATCACATAGACCAGGCTGGTATGACCCTGACCCTGAGTAGCATCCTGCCCTCACCAAGAATGATACCATGGTATAGAGAAAAAATTAATAATTTCAACAATTGGCTAAGCTTCTGGTGCCATTCAAAGGGGATCCAATGTCTGTCAGCCTGGGATGACATGCTCAACAAGCCACGCTGCTTTGCTAGAGATGGCTTGCACCTGTCACCCTTAGGCTTTTGAATACTGGCCAAGGCTCTTGCCACCCTCATAGTGCCATTTTTAGGCAGTGCTCAAAAGACAAACCCACCACCATAAATAGCACAAGTAACAAAAAACTGAGGGTAATGCTACTCAATGCCAGAAGTCCAAACCTCAAAATGCATCCACTCGAGGCACTCCTCAGTATGGAGAAAATTTATACATGTGCAGTAACACAAACCTGGTTTAAGGCTCCAGAAAGCACCCCAGCAGTACCAGACTACAACTCATACCATATATTTCGGCAACAAAACATGGACCAAAATACAAAAGGCGGGGAAGTATCCATATTCATCAAGGATACCCACACCTCCAGGTTAGTGGCACAGCATGATCCTTCAGAGATCATCCACGTGCAACTAACAATGGGCAAAATTGCTATTCAAATTATAGCTTGCTACAGATTAACAACCATGTCCCAGGACTCCCACTCTGCATTCCTGGAAACACTGCAAAACATAAAGGTCCTACCAAACACCCTGATTTTGGGTGATTTCAATTACCCAAACATTAACTGGGAGAACTACTCAAGTACAAACTCCCTTGCCCAAAATTTTCTAGAATTTATAAACTCAAACACCCTGGATAAACTGGTCAACACCCCCACCAGAGGTGACAACATATTGGACCTGGTCATCACCAACATGGGCGACTGGTGTTCCACACTGGAGGTCAACCCCTCGTTGGTTAGATATGACCATAAAGTCTCATACATACACTCTGAATATCCACATTCCGCCACCACCCCCAGTCAAAAAAACCACCGTGAAAAACTTTTCAAAAGCAAACTTCACTTTACTTAAGACTGAAGTGGGAAGTTTCAAAGCCCCCATGCTAAAGGATAATGCTGCCCAAGCTGCAAAATCCTTTACTAACGCACTCTATGGGCACCTACAAAAATGCATGGATCGTGCTGTCCCAAACAAAACCAAGACTCACTCCACCAAGAAAAGGAAACCAGTCTGGTGGACCCCTGCCATAAACAAGCTATACAACAGAAGGAGGAAACTAGTACATAAAAGAGTAAAATCCCATGAAGGGAAGACATCCCTGATCGTTCCCTCATAAAATCATCCAAGGCTAGCTTCGAAAGAAAAATTGCCATGGACTCCAAAGATAACCACAAGGCATTCTTTAGCTATGTCAAGAATCCAAGTGGCAATTCTCAGACCTGCTCAGAGTTAGTGCAGAATGGCACAAAATACACTGAACCGAGCGATATAGCCAACATCCTGGCAGACAGGTTCAGTGCAAACTTCACCCCCCTCTCACCCCCAAAAGGACCCATAACCATACCAGAAAAATGTAGTGCCCTGAAATCACAGGCACTCAGGTTAAAACAGCCCTCTCCAAAGCCAAAAAGACAGCATCAATGGGACTGGACGGTGTCCCAGGCTGCATCCTACATGAGCTCAAAGATGAACTAACCCCTCACCTAAACACAATGTTTAAACTCAGCCTCTCCACAGGCTAAGTGCCCACACAGTGGTGCACAGCAACAGTTATTCCTCTCCACAAAGGTTGAGCCACAATAGCCCTGACAACTATCGCCCTATAAGCCTGACTAGCTTGGTCTGCAAAGCTATGGAGCACATCATTATGGATCTAATTAACAGAGACATTGGGAACCTCCAAACACTGGACCCTACCCAATTTGTCTTTGTTAAGAGCAGATCATGCCTCCTAAACCCTGTGGACTTCTTTGAGACAGTTACCAAGGCTATAGACGAGGGAAAGGTGGTCCACACAGCCTACCTAGACCTTGCAAAGTCCTTCAACACCATTCCTCACTCAGTATTATAGACAAGCTCACCAGCCTGAACATAAAGCCCTATGTCACGAGATGAGTTGCCAACTGGCTCACGGATAGAACCCACATGGTAAGAGTTGCGGGAGCTAGGTCTGACTCTAAACCAGTTACAAGTGGCATTCCTCAGGGCTCAGTCCTAGAACCCCTCCTGTTCGGCATACACTTCTCAGAGGAACAGGCAAGCACAGGAGGACTATGGCTGACCAAGTTCACAGATGACTGCAAACTAGGGGCTATAATTGATTCTCCGACTGACACAGACATCCTACAAAACAGTCTCACTGAGAGAGATACCTGGTGTCAAAACCATGGCCTCAAGCTAAATGCCAAAAAGTGCATAGTCATCCCCTTTGGAAAAAACAAAGTACCCACAAACTACCACATAGGTGGTAGCCTCCTAAATACGGAAGACATAATAAGGGATCTGGGGACCCAAGTAGATAGTAACCTCTCCTTTGATAATCACATTGCCAAAGTGGTTAGAAAATCCTTCTATGTGTCCCACCTAATCACAAAAGGGTTTGCATCCAGATCGAAAGAGGTAATTGGGCCCCTCTACGCATAAATCATCAGACCCATCATAGAGTACAATGCCCCATTTGGGATGTACCTTACAAGACACCTGCAACAACTTGAAAGACCACAGAATTACCTCACCAAGAGGATCACTGGCCTCAAGCAGATGCCCTATGCAGCTCGACTGAAGAAACTCCAGCTCTACTCAGTTGCATACCGACTACTCAGAGGTGATCTCTGCCTGATATACAAGGCCATGTCCAACCCAGAATTGACTGACATGCTCCACCTAAAGAAAGCCATATCTCCTCAAGCCACATGCTCCAGGGATCTAAACCTCACCACAACAATAAATAGGACATGCTGGAGGGATAGATTCCTGTCCCAGAGACTTCCCATGCTCTGAAACAAGATTCTAATCTACATTAGGCAGAGCTTCTTGATAAACCTCTTCAAGAGAAACCTTGACGAGTGAATGGGAAATAGAAAGTTTACCCCAGGGATCACTTCAATGGCTCTGCTGGACGGAGGCACAGGGAACTAATCTAAGGGGGCAGTGAAAGCCAACACATTCTGGCTAGGCTTATAAATGCCTTCGGGCAGATAGCCTAGTACCTACATATGAACTTATGAACCTATGTGCATGACTGCCCTTACCATGTGGCTAATTCAGTGGATTAGATGAATGCCACAATGGAATGGGCAGTGCCTGTGATGGAACATCTGCTGGGAGGGGTACCACATCCATGTGACTGAAAGCAACATCATCTGCTGCTAGCAACTGTGGCCATGCCTGATCCCACTCCTTTAATGGCAATACTTCTACTGCTCCATCAGTGTTTGAGGTGTCTACACCCAAACATAGTAGACCATAGAGTCATGGACCTGGGCGTAGTTGTGAGGAAAGCTCATCCAGCAGACATCACTTACATTCTGGTAGTACCAGCACATCTGGCCATGGTCATGGACATGCCAGTGTAACTCCTGGCAGAGCCAGTTCTCATGGATGGGGTGATGATTATAAACTGATATCTCTATCATGCACAGTTCACACCTGAGAAACATGCCAGGAAGGAGAGCTAGCATAGAGCTTGGCTGTGTTCATGCAGGCACTCAAACACACATTTCACATTGTGTGTCTATACAGACACACACACATAACAAGTACCTGAGGCATTCACAAAGTTTGCAGGTCATTCTGTTCCTGTGGCCATTTGATAATTAGCTATCTTGCTGTCTGCCTGTCTTTCTTACTCACACACAGTCACTACTTATGGGCCAGCCTTTGCCTCACCCAGTGCAAATGATGATGACTGTGCCATCACCTTGTCTCTATCTTTTGGATTGAGGGATTTGTATATATTTTTGATGATGCACAGTGCGGTAGTTAATGGAGTGCTTAGTATATGTATTTGTGAGGCTATTTGAAACTTGTACTGATTTGTTTGTGATTATTACCTTGAAATCATTGATATGTCATTAAGGCTTATGGCTCCACCTGTGTGAATGTAGGAATAATTAGACTCTCAACTGCCTTTTCAATTGTGTGTATTTTTATTGCATGAGGCATGTTAACTGATAAACAGCAGAAATCAAACAACATAAGTAAGTCCTGGCACATATTGATGTCATTGCTGGACAACTCATACACATTCTACTAAGGTACAATTTCAAGTAACAATATGCAACTATCTGCCATTCATTTGTGTTCTTATCCATTTATTTTCCTGTTCCAGGTTCAAAACTTACCTTGATAGTCCTGCAGTTTCAACTGTTGTGATGTGGACCTGACTCTGTCTGTTACTAGCAGTACACAGCCCTTACATTGGGTAAGTAAAGGTTGTGAGCATTGCCTAGCATCAATGTTATGATATAAGTGTGCATAGGATGAAAGTTGCACCCTTAGGTGGTCAGCCTATGTGCTATCCATTGCCTCTTGGCCAGGGCAAGGGCATATTGTACATGCCTACATCTATCTACACCTAGTGTAGCTGGCCATTCCCCCTCTGACTCCTCATCTGTGTGTGGCTGTTGTGACCATGCCAGTGGTGATGGGATGTCTGCTCCTTCCCCTTGCTGTTCCTATTGCAGTTGTTTTCTCAGGATAATGTTGTGTAGGATAGCACAAGTATTGGGATTGCACTGCAGGGCCCCACCAATGTACCTAGTTGCTGAAGCAGTGAGTTCAGCAGCCCAAAAACATGCTTAGTCATATTTCTTGTTTGACTATGTTCTTCATTATAGCATTCCTTCATGGGTGTATAAATAGCCTTGTGGTTCATCCCCTCACTGAAAAACCTCTGGTACAGCTCTGAGGTGTGCCAAATATGGGAATCATAGTAACTACTAGGGTTGCCAGAACACACATTCAAGATTTTTCCCTTAGCTTTACACATGACCTGGCAGTTAATGGAGTGGTAGCCATTTCTGTTTATGTAGACCCTTCCCTGTTCCCCAGGTGGTACTTTGATCTCAATGTGCTTGCAGTCTGTGACACCAAAGACTTCAGTGGAGTGTGCTACAGGGTAGAAATCCTGCAGAGTTGTAGCTCTGTCCCCAGGATACAGGGAAAAATATATATAGTCACTGGCATGCTGTAGCACAGCATTCAAGAATTGATGTAGAATCCTAGATGCATGGTGGTCAGCACCTTGGAAAATAATGACAGCAGAATTTACACATGTGACCCAAATAAGTGTGTAGTACAAGATATAAATACTTTGATGTACACAGTAGTTAAGAGAGGTACAATGTAGTTTGACCTCCACAGTAGTTATTTTTACTGAGGAACGATCGCAATGAGTATTAACACAAATAATATATATTTACTTTTGCCTGTGTCATTTCCATGTTACTTGTGTGCAAACACAGCTCACTGCTGAAGAAGAAAACTGAAACAATGTTACTTGCTTCACCTACCTTTGTGCAAACAGGCTAAGAGGTAATGTTTGCCCATCTGCACTCTAAACAGTACTGAGCATAAAAAAAGACCTGCTACCTAGGTTTCCTTGTGGCACCAGGTGTAAGCTCATAGCCAAAATCCAGGTGAGCCAGGGTTCTAATTCAGCATGCTCTACTATTTATTAATAGTGTTCCACTGTAATTTCCTAACAAAAATAATACTATAAAGATAATTATACATAACAATAACTTTGTATAATAGGTTGATTGAACATACACATGGCATCATGTCTATTACATGTGTAACTGTTGTAGCATGACCATCATGATTCTTTAAATATAAATATATCTTTTGACATGGGATTGACATCATAGTTTACTAATAGTCATCTACACATCTCCCATAACACAAGTATAGCTGTAAAACAGACTATATTGTGTGGTCTGAACTAGAACTCAAAAAATCTACACTGAACGTAATACAAGTATATGTATTTCCAGTGTATTGTCACACATTACTCCTGCATCACCCGGGAATGGATAAACCGGACCTTTTCATGTCACACATATAAATGGTTAATTGAAGTATAGCACCCCTCACTCTTTAAGGTGTATATTAGTAATGACCATGGTTGGTAAACATTTCTTCTGTGGCAATGAAGAAAAAACACCTATGTAGAAATATATGCATTCTCTTTTTTACGTAGGTTTGAATTCCACATTATGCAAATAACTGCTTTTCTGTGTGTTAATCCCCACCAAATATGTATCAAGTCCTGCAATTGATCCCCTCAAATTCAGTTCTTAAATGCCAAGTAATTTAACATATCATGTGTTGATCACTGTATAAACTGTTGTCAGGTATAGCAGCACACATTAATAAATTGATGCCAACTGCCACATTATTGTTCATATTTCATAAACTGCCTTCCTCTCTGTTTGGCAATGTTGCTCTTTGCTTAATATTGTGCAAATGCTGTTGGCTTGATGCGGTTTTGCCCACTGGCTGTAAAACGCAATATCACGACTTATTGGGAAATACTTTACTGTTGTTTGAGGACTTGTGCAGGTATGGCAAGAATTGGGAGGGATAGTACCCAGTGCAGGGCTCAAAGGTGAGATGTGGAGAACTCAAAAGTATTTATTGCACTCCTCATTCCTCATAAAAATCTACAGCCATAGACTGCCGCAGGGGGACTATACCAGGTCTCAGTATAAGGCTGATGCTTGGAACAGTCTAGCCAGGACTGTCTCCAATGCAACTGGCATACCATATAGTGGGGAGCAATGTAGACACCATTATAATGACATGAAACAGCACAAGCAGACACAACTCATCCAGTGGCAGGATGAGTTTAGGATGGCTGACATCCCACAGTTGTCTAAGTATACAGATAAAGCATCTTTAAATGATATGGGAAGCTGTAGATAGCCAGGAATGATATGCATAAAACTTTCATGTTTCTGTTTCTCTCCTTCTTTATTTTAAAAAAGACCCAGATCCATATTGAAGGGGTCTCACATGTACAGCAGTACATCAGCGGATGATTCTTCCACCACAGACAGTGAAGGGAGTAACACTGAGGAATCCCCGGTTTCCAAGAAATCTAAGAACCAGACCCACCCTTTAAACACATTAGGAGGAGGGGTGGGAGAAAGCATAGAAGGTACAAAGATAGACACAATCGTGGGTCTTTTACAAACACTTATGAGACAATAGATGATAACATTTTGAATATTTCTCAAACTGTTTTAACAGAGGACCAAAAGAAACTTTTTAATAAAGGTTTGAATTTTGTTCCTGGGTTTTTTGTCAATGAATCAGACATAGTTAATGACATTGAAGATTTTTGCCGCAGGATTAATCTCAAACTTTTCTTTGGGTCTCGATCAGACTGTCAAAGATCTAATAAATTCAAATTTCATAAATCTAACTTTGTACCACCCATGAACTGTAGTGTAGCTGTCTTTCAACAAGCAGTACTTAGGGATATACACTTCAAGTTGGATCAGTTTTCACCTTTTAAACATAACCTAACTATTAGTGAACAACAGGCACTGCAACAGCTTAGAGACAATAAAACTTTGTCATTACTCAGGCTGAGAATGGTGGGGCCATAGTCATCATGGACATGGATTATTATCTGGGGGAGGGAAATGGACAACTTTCCAACCCTTCCCACTACATGAAGATGCCTATTGACTCCACTCCTAATTTCAAGTGGGAAATTGATGACTTTTTGGACCTGGCTGTCTCTGAGGGTATCATATCCGACACAGTGAAGACACATCTCACGGTCCATGATCCACAGAAACAAACATTATATCTGTTACCCAAGATACATAAATGCCTTAATAAACCTCCCGGAAGACCAGTTATATCTGGTATGGGTTCACTGACTTAACCATTATCTGAGTTCTTCACATTATATCTCAAACCACTACTAAGCCTGACTCGTGCCAGAATACAGGATACCACACAATTTCTACACATTATTGCTGACAATCAACTAGAACCCGACTGGCTACTCTGCACCCTGCATGTCAAGGCTCTATACACCAACATACCACATTGGGCTGCATTGGAAGCCCTCAAGTTTTGGTTAGACAAAGCCCAACTCTATCCCATAGGCTTCAACACACTTTTGCTCTGTATGGCTGAGCATGTTCTCAATAAAAATGATTTTTATTTTCAGGGAGAATGCTATTGGCAGCTGAAGGGCACTGCTATGGGAGCATATTTTGCTCCCATATATGTAGACTTGTTTATGGGATACATTGAGGAGCATCTCATCTATGATTCCCACACAATCTATATCTTGAGGAACTTGACATTTGGCGTAGGTATTTGGATGATTGTTGGTTGGTTTGGTGTTCAGATGAGGAATATTTGGCAGAATTTGTACTATACCTCAACCAGAACAAATGGAGTACTGAATTTACTTCTACCCATGACAAGAATGAGATCAACTTTCTGGATGTGACCATAATTTGGAATCCAGATGACACCTTACAAAGTAAAACATTTTGCAAATACCCCCAGTACAACTTACTACATGCAACGAGCATGCACCCCAACCACATCATCCGAAACATACCCAAATCTCAATTCCTCAGGATTCACAGAATCTGTTCCTCAGAAAACAATTATGAAGAATCCTAACAGGATCTGGCCAACATATTTAGAGCTAGGGTTTACAAGGAGCCAGACATCCATGGTGCCCAACAAGTTGCTCTCAACTCCACCAGAACCTCTCTTCTTACATACCATGAAAAGACTCAGACTGAACAGGATGAACCATCCGGTTCATCACAACATTTGGACATAACATCAACCTAATCAGGAATGTTATATCCAAACATTGGAACATTCTCACTGCCAATAATGAACTTGCACCTTGGATTGGTGATGTATGTAAGTATGGCTACAGAGGGTCATTTTTTCAACACTTCAAGAGGGTGAGTTTGGCTGGAGCCATACACCACCAACTAACCATGACAGGTGATAAACTATGGGGTACCTACCATTGTGGTCATTGTTCATCATGTCCATTTATTTTTACATCAAAACACTTCACCAGCAAAATCACTGATAGGATTTTTGATATAAAATTCTTTGGCAATTGCAATAGTGATTGGGTGGTATACTTTGCAATGTGTACATGTGGTTCATTCTATGTTGGACAGACATCACGACCACTTTGGTTACGTACGTCTGAGCACTGTAGTGACATACCAACCAAGAGGGAGACCAATGCCCTATTTAGACACTGCATACAACACAACTCAGCCAGATTCCAGTTCACTATTATTGACAGAATTCTTGGTGACAGATCTAATAAACAAGGATAGCATTCAATTCTCACCAGAAAAAAGAAGTATTGGATCATTAAACTGGGTGCCTTGTTTTCACCTGGTTTGAATGATCATTTATAATAATATTATGTGTTTTATTTTAATTTTATTAATTGCAATGGACAGTAATTTATTGTACAACTTTTCATTCTCTCTTTATTTTCCATACAGGAAATAATTTGAATGTTGGGAAGATCACTTTGGGAGGAATCCTATTGGGTGATTCATGCTATATATATATATATATATATATATATATATATATATATATATATATATATATATATATATATATATATATATATGTATATATGTGTGTGTATGTGTGTGTGTGTCACTTCAAAGTTGCTATTACTTTCATTCCCACTGAGGAAAGCCTGTTGGCTGAAACTGGTCTGGGTTGTTTATTACATTTAAATAAAATACTTATGTATTCAATTTATTAGCCTCATTTGATGCTTTTCACTGTATTTGGTGCTGGCAATTGTGTCTACTTGTACTGGTTCCTGCCTTGCACCGGTTCCTACTTGCAGAGAGTTTTTTTCTGACTTTGACTTCCTGCACTCTGCTGTGGACTTTCCAGTGTTAGCACAATCAGTGCCTGTAGTGGAGGTACTCTCTGCTTCTCAGGACTATCCCAGGTTTCCCATGGATTGCTTTTACTTACAGTGAGTTTTGGATGATTTTGTATCTATTCACCACATTATTCCACATTTGGTTGAACTGGGTTTTACTTGGTAAATACAACTACAAATTTCTTCATTTCATGTTTGGAAATGGACGCCATGTTGATTCTCAAACACAAGGTACTGTTTCAATAATTATTTGGGCTGGAAACATTCTATTAATGGCTTTTTTGATTTGCTTGTGTACATTGGGTCTCTTGACTCACGTATGCCTGCATTTGGACAAGCTTAACAGTGCTTTTTTATGGCCTCTTTTGTTTTTTCTCATTGAGGGCATATACCATATGGTGCAAACATCTATATATGAAAGAATGTGTTTGTTTTGGATGTGTAGCTGTTTTTTTGGCAACAATCAGTGTGTTTTTTTGGGCAGATAGAGAAACGGAACTGATCTTCGCGATAACATACAGTTGGGAAACCTCATTTTTTATGCTTCATCCTCATTTTTTATGCTCCAACCTTATTTTCATTATTTCAAGAATGGAAGCGGACGCCATGTTGCTACATAAATATATAGTACTGTTTCTGTAAATACTTGGGCTATAAATATCCTATCTACAGTTTTTTTGTCAGCATGTTTATATGATTAATATCAGGTTACCTACGCCTGCATTTGGAGAAGCCTTACAGTATTTTTGGATGGCTTCCTTGGTTTTTCTTGCTGAGGGCACCAACCTTATGGCAGGAACAGTTATATGTGATTAGATGTGTCAACGGGTGCTCTACTGATAGATATGTAGCTGTTTTACGGCAACAATCAGTGTGGTCTGGCAGATGGAAATATGGAACTTATCTTGACTACAACATACGGTCGTGGAATTACAATTTTTCTTACAGAAGTATTCAAATTAGTTTACTTGGATGCATTTATTGGAAATTGAACTAATTTTGGACATTGTTGCCACTATTTATATGGTTTTGATAAACCAGACATATAAGTTGGGGTATATGTCGGACTCCAGAAACTAAATTAAGAATTTTGGGGTCACTGTTGCATGGAAATGGATGTGACAACGTCATGTTTGGAACAAATCTGGGTATTACATGGATATAACTTTGTTTCTCACCAGTAGGACAACTGTTGGTCTTTATACAAATGTGGAATGTTATAACTGCATTTAATAGCCTCTACAGTTAATTAATATATAAAAGCCATCATTTAAATTGTTGGACTTTATACAAATGTGGAATGATATAATTGTATTTAATAGCCTCTACAGTTACTTAACATATAAGAACCATCATTTCATGTACTTTTAAGCTGTATGTTTATAGTGTTATGATTGGCTTACACATATTCACTGCCATTGTGTGATTAAGAGACTATTCCATTTCGATATAACTGACAGATTGTTTTGATAGTTCAAGATCAGAAGAGATACCACTAGAACATGTTTGACTAACACTGAGCTAACTTGCAATATTGTTTTACAGGGTTGAACAACATGTTTGTTTCTTTATTTCATGTTTGATGATTATATATGAATGTTTACACCTTTGGATTACCCCATGAATAACACTTATCACCGTGTTCTAGGTTGGTGGTTATTGCCATACTCTGGCACCCATTTAGTTTGAGTAAACTTTATAGGCCAAGTTGACCACATCTATATTAGGACTGAATAATACCAGCATTTTGGAACCAGATTGTAGTACTGAACAGAACGTTCCAAGAATTTCTTAATAATTACAAGGTTTAATCTTACCTTGATGGGACACCACACCTAGCATTTCCAAATGCAGAATATATGAAACAGTTTTTTTTTAAATAATAACAGCTATATGCGTTCTGGGAACTATACTTGGGTATTAATTAGAACATCCTACAATTTTTCAAATCACTAATATTTTTATTATATGATGTTCAACCACCAGTTCATCAAGAACACTCTAACCACGTATGCTTGCACATTTATAATTTCCTATGAGGATTCTAGCTGAAGTCAACTTCTTTAGTGAATTATATTCTCCACTTGTATCAGTTCGTGACCATAGTTCATTGGTCACTATTATATATAACCAGATTTACTGGCACTATTTTTGGTAGGTACCAGGACTGCCTCTCTAATAAGTCAGTTTATTTTATTAGACTGGATATATAGGGCTATTTGCTCACTACATTTGACAGCTTGCAGCATATACCATTCTTCTGACTTGCTCCTACAAACAGCTACCTTTTTCTGTGATCTGAAAAGACCTATCACTCTACAGCTTATTGTCATGGATCTAGAAACAATACTTCAAGGGCTTTGTGCTGACAAAAATGACATTGGTGTCTTTGGTATACCAAATGAGGATGATATTCCACAACAAACAGATCCAGTTGATGGCTGCAACAGTGCTTTTCATAAACTGAGTAAAAGTATGAAAAGTCTGAGATCAAACATATGGCATTTGAGGCTTTTTAAAGCCTACGTGAACAAGGAAATAACCCCTAGGGGTCTGAGAATTAAAACTCAACCTCTAGTAAGTAAAATTGATGAAACCTTGACCAATGAATGGTATCTAGCCCAACAACAGGCATCTATGAACTTTGTTCGAATATTAAGTTCATATTATGAACGAACTATCAAAACCAGCATCAAAGAGGTTGGTGACCTGTGTGGAGAAGTCAAAGTTTATGAGAGACACTCACAATTTTCTGTATGCCTCAATAAGCTGTAAAAAGAACAGCTGGTGTTTGAAAAACAAATTAAGGACAAAAAAATAAAAAAATTCAATAGAGACTTAACCGATTATCAAAGGGGATGACCTTTTGACACTACCAAAAATGTTAGATTTATGGATAGCGACAGAACCCTGGTAGGAATATTAAAAAACCACCCAGATCCATATTGAAGGGGTCTCACACGTACAGCAGTACATCAGCGGATGATTCCTCCACTAGATACACTGAAGGGACTAACACTGGGGAATCCCCGGTTTCCAAGAAATCTAAGAAACAGACCCACCCTTTAAACACATTAGAAGGAGGGGTGGGAGAAAGCATAGAAGGTACAAAGATAGACACAATCGAGGGTCTTTTACAAACACTTATGAGACAATAGATGGTAACATTTTGAATATTTCTCAAACTGTTTTAATAGAGGACCAAAAGAAATTTTTGAATAAAGGTTTGCATTTTGTTCCTGGGTTTTTTGTCGATGAATCAGACATAGTTAATGACATTAATGATTTTTGCTGCAGGATTAACCTCAAACTTTTCTTTGGGTCTAGATCTGACTCTCAAAGATCTAATGAATTCAAATTTCATAAATCTAACTTTGTACCACCCATAAACCATAATGTAGCTGTCTTTCAAAAAGCAGTACATAGGGATATGCACTTCAAGTTGGATCAGTTTTTGCCCTTGAAACACAACATAACTATTACTGAACAACAGGCACTGCAACAGCTTAGGGACAATAAAAACATTGTCATTACTCAGGCTGACAAGAGTGGGGCCATAGTCATCATGGACATGGATTATTATCTGGGGGAGGGAAATGGACAACTTTCCAAGCCTCCCCACTACATGAAGATGCCTATGGACCCCACTCCTAATTTAAAGCAAGAAATTGATGACTTTTTGGCTCTGGCTGTCTCTGAGGGTATCATATCTGACACAGTGAAGACAAATCTCATGGTCCATGATCCACAGAAACAAACATTATATCTGTTACCTAAGATACATAAATGCCTTAATAAACCTCCCGGAAGACCAATTGTATCTGTTATGGGTTCACTGACTGAACCATTATCTGAGTTCCTCACATTATATCTCAAACCACTACTAAGCCTGATTTGTGCCAGAATACAGGATACCACAAAATTTCTACACATTATTGCTGACAATCAACTAGAACCTGACTGGCTACTCTGCACCCTGGATGTCAAGGCTCTATACACCAACATACCACATTGGGCTGCATTGGAAACCCTCAAGTTTAGGTTAGACAAATCCCAACTCTATCCCATAGGCTTCAACACACTTTTGGTCTGTATGGCTGAGCATGTTCTAAATAAAAATGATTTTTATTTTCAGGGAGAATGCTACTGACAGCTCAAGGGCACTGCTATGGGAGCATATTTTGCTTCCATATATGCAGACTTGTTTATGGGCTACATTGAGGAGCATCTCATCTATGATTCTACACACAATCTATATCTTGAGGAACTTGACATTTGGTGTAGGTATTTGGAAGATTGTTGGTTGGTCTGGCGTTCAGATGAGGAATATTTGCCAGAATTTGTACTATACCTCAACCAGAACAAATGGGGTCTTGAATTTACTTCTACCCATGACAAGAATGAGATCAACTTTCTGGATGTGACCATAATTCGGAATCCAAATGACACCTTATAAAGTAAAACATTTTGCAAATACCCCCAGTACAACAACTTATTACATGCAACAAGCATGCACCCCAACCACATCATCCGAAATATACCCAAATCTCAATTCCTCAGGATTCGCAGAATCTGTTCCTCAGAAAACGATTATGAAGAATCCTAACAAGATCTTGCCAACAGATTTAGAGCTAGGGGTTACAAGGAGCCAGACATCCAGGGTGCCCACAAGTTACTCTCAACTCCACCAAAACCTCTCTTCTTACATACCATGAAAAGACTCAGACTGAACAGGATGAATCCATCCGGTTCATCACAACATTTGGACATAACATCAACCTAATCAGGAATGTTATGTCCAAACGTTGGAACATTATCACTGCCAATGATGAACTTACACCTTGGATTGGCGATGTATGCAAGTATGGATACAGAAGAGGTAGGACACTTGGGTCATTTTTTTCACACTTCAAGAGGGTCAGTTTGGCTGGAGCGATACACCACCAACTAACCATGACAGGTGATAAACTATGGGGTACCTACCATTGTGGTCATTGTTCATCATGTCCATTTATTTTTATATCAAAACACTTCACCAGCAAAAACACTGATAGGATTTTTAATATAAAATTCTTTGGCAATTGCAATAGTGATTGGGTGGTGTACCTTGCATTATGTACATGTGGTTCATTCTATGTTGGACAGTCATCATGACCACTTCGATTATGTATGTCTCAGCACCGTAGTGACATATGAACCATGGGGGAGACCAATGCCCTATTTGGTCACTGCATACAACACAACTCAGCCAGATTCCAGTTCACTGTTACTGACAGAATTCTTGGTGACAGATCTAATAAACAAGGATGGCATTCAATTCCTCACCAGAAAAGAGAAATATTGGATCATTAAACTGGGTGCCTTGTTTTCACCCGGTTTGAATGATCATTTATAATAATATTATGTGTTTTATTTTAATTTTACTAATTACAATGGACAGTAATTTATTGTATAACTTTTCATTCTCTCTTTATTTTCCATACAGGAAATAATTTGAATGTTGGTAAGATCACTTTGGGAAGAATCCTATTGGGTGATTCATGCTATATATATATATATATATATATATATATATATATATATATATATATATATATGTGTGTGTGTGTGTGTGTGTGTGTGTGTGTGTGTGTGTGTCATTTCAAAGTTGCTATTACTTTCATTCCCACCGAGGAAAGCCTGTTGGCTGAAACTGGTCTGGGTTGTTTATTACATTTAAATAAAATACTTATGTATTCAATTTATTAGCCTCATTTGATGCTTTTCACTGTATTTGGTGCTGGCAATTTTGTCTACTTGTACAGCTCTGAGGTGTGCCAGATATGGGAATCGTAGTAACTACTAGGGTTGCCAGTACACACATTCACGATGATTCTCATAGCTTTACACATGACCTGGCAGTTAATGGAGTGGTAGCCATTTCTCTTTATGTAGACCCTTCCCTGTTCCTCAGGTGGTACTTTGATCTCAATGTGCTTGCAGTCTGTGACACCCAAGACTTCAGGGGAGTGTGCTACAGGGTAGAGATCCTGCAGAGTTGTAGCTCTGTCCCCAGGATACAGGGAAAAAAAAAATATATATATATATATATATATATATATATATATATATATATATATATATATAGTCACTGGCATGCTGTAGCACAGCATTCAAGAATTGACGTAGGATCCTAGATGCATGGTGGTCAGCACCTTGGAAGATAATGACAGCAGAATTTACACATGTGACCCAAATAAGTGTGTAGTACAAGGTATAAATACTTTGATGTACACAATAGTTAAGATAGGTAGGCTCATGGCCAGAACCCAGGTGAGCCAGGGTTCTAATTCAGCATGCTCCACTTTTTATTAATAGTGTTCCACTGTAATTTCCTAACAAAAATAATACTATAAAGATAATTATACATAACAATAACTTTGTATAGCAGGTTGATTGAACATACACATGGCATCATGTCTATTACATGTGTAACTGTTGTAGCATGACCATCATGTTTCTTTAAATATAAATATATCTTTTGACATGGGATTGACATCATAGTTTACTAATAGTCATCTACACATCTCCCATAACACAAGTATAGCTGTATAATAGACTGTATTGTGTGGTCTGAACTAGAACTCAAAAAATCTACACTGAAAGTAATGCAAGTATATGTATTTCCAGTATATTGTCAGACATTACTCCTGCATCACCGGACCTTTTCATGTCACACATACAAATGGTTAATTGAAGTATAGCACCCCTCACTCTTTAAGGTGTATATTAGTAATGACCATGGTTGGTAAACATTTCTTCTGTGGCAATGAAGAAAAAACACCTATGTGGAAATATATGCATTCTCTTTTTTTACATAGGTTTGAATTCCACATTATGCAAATAACTGCTTTTCAGTGTGTTAATCCCCACCAAATATGTATCA
Source organism: Protopterus annectens (assembly GCF_019279795.1). Classification (NCBI taxonomy): domain Eukaryota; kingdom Metazoa; phylum Chordata; order Ceratodontiformes; family Protopteridae; genus Protopterus; species Protopterus annectens. The sequence continues at coordinate 707,838,211 of NC_056746.1, forward strand.
AGTCCTGCAAATGATCCCCTCAAATTCAGTTCTGAAATGCCAAGTAATTTAACATATCATGTGTTGATCACTGTATAAACTGTTGTCAGGTATAGCAGCACACATTAATAAATTGATGCCAACTGCCACATTATATTTTATATTTCATAAACTGCCTTCCTCTCTGTTTGGCAATGTTGCTCTTTGCTTAATATTGTGCAAATGCAGTTGGCATGGTGCGGTTTTGCCCACTGGCTGTAAAACGCAATATCAAAACTTATTGGGAAATACTTTACTGTTGTTTGAGGACTTGTGCAGGTATGGAAAGAATTGGGAGGGATAGTACCCAGTGCAGGGCTCAAAGGTGAGATGTGGAGAACTCAAAAGTATTTATTGCACTCCTCATTCCTCATAAAAATCTACAGCCATAGACTGCCGCAGGGGGACTATACCAGGTCTCAGTATAAGGCTGATGCTTGGAACAGTCTAGCCAGGTCTGTCTCCAATGCGACTGGCATACCATATACTGGGGAGCAATGTAGACACCATTATAATTACCTGAAACAGCACAAGCAGACACAACTCATCCAGTGGCAGGATGAGTTTAGGATGGCTGACATCCCACAGTTGTGTAAGTATACAGATAAAGCATCTTTAAATGATATGGGAAGCTGTAGATAGCCAAGAATGATATGCATAAAACTTTCATGTTTCTGTTTCTCTCCTTCTTTATTTTAAAGCTGCTCAGGAAATTTCTGGGAATAGGGTGATACATGCTGAAAGATTAGAAAGACTCAGAGAGGAAAGGGGCATACATGCAGCATAATGAACATGATTGTATTAAAATTATTGTTTTTTCATACATTACTAGCAATTTAAGCATACAGATTTTAACTGTAAAAGCAAGCATGCATGCTTTGATCTGTAACTCTTGGTAATTGTATTAGGCAAGTGTATAGAAAATTCATCCCGGTGATCACTTCTGTGGCACTGCTTGACAGGGGCACAGGAAAATATATTTCTTGGGTGACGAAAGCCAGGGAACCTTTCTGGCTAGGCTTATGAAGACCCCTGGGCCGATAGCCTAGTACCTACCTATGAACCTATGAATCTATAATAGTGCATTCAAATTTGGTGGTTGAATTCCCCACTAGTAGCAAACGCATTCAAATTACAAAAATATCACTTTTTTAATTTTAATTGCAGCAAAATTGGCTTTAATGCCACATTGTAAACTTAATCTATATTATCTTTTAAAGCATATATGCAATATTTGCATATTGCAAGGATTACGTGTTATGATTCACAATCCAGTTTTGGATTTGGAAAGCTGTATAGCTGATATAATGATAAAAGTATATTTATTATTTTATTTATTTTACATTTGTTGACCGGGATAGTCCGACTGGATGCAAGTCCATTTTCAGCGGAGGCCCGGGGAGAAAAGCTCCAAGGATAAGCAGATACAGCATTACATAATACCAGCATTACATATTACAAACAGACTATTTACAGAGATTACATAAGTAAGCAAGTTAAACAAGTCCCACAGGTTACAGTTAATCCTGAGCACAAGTCAGGATTAAATAAAATTACACAGTAACCAGATTTTTACACATTCTAGAGAGAGTTAGCCAAGCTTGATACATTGACATAGCCAGTTAAGTGACAAATGTTGTTTGAGTTTAGTTTTAAATTGACCTAAGGTGGAAAATAAGGTAATATCAGCTGGAAGAGAGTTCCAGGATCTACTTACAGAGTTTGCAAAGAGAGAATCACCGGCTGTGTTATTAATTTTGCTAGTCTGAATTAGTTGTTTGTTAGAGGATCGAAGCGGTCTAGGGTTGTTATAGGGGGTGATAATATTTTTAAGTGTAGGAGTATTGTCTGGATTATAGAGGATTTTATAGGCCATAATCAGTTGGTTATACTGGATTAGGCTGGGTAGTTCAAGCCACCCAAGCTGATTTAGATTGATGCAATGATGTGTCCTAAAAGGCAGCCCAGTGGCAAACCTGGCAATGTGGTTGTAGCAAATGGAGAGTTTGTTAAGGACAGTCTTGTTTAAATTCGAGAGTAGAGGGGATGCATACAGAAGGGTTGAAAGAAGGTGAGAGCGAGCTATGGCAATTTTAGCTGGAGGGGTTAGGAAGGCTTTTATTCTGTAAAGTGACCCTAGTTTTTTATTGATGGTTTTGATAGTTTGGTTAACATGTAGGTCAAATTTTAGATTATTGTCTATGATGACACCTAATAGTTTTGTAGAGGGGTCAGGGGAGATTATTGTGCCATCATTCAATTTTATGGTAAAGGTGAAAGTGGCAGACCTACGTGTTGCTGAAAATAACAGCATTTTAGTTTTTTGGGGATTTAGGATCAAACAATGTTCAGAAAGCCAGTTTTCTATTGTATTAAAGGTGGTCTGGGTAGCTGACCATAACTCTACTGGAGATGTGGCTGAGCAGCTGACTTTTGGGATGACAGTATGAAGGTCGTTAATGAAGATGGAGAACAGCAAGGGCCCTAGTATAGAGCCTTGTGGCCTTATTATAATAAAGAATTTATGTGAGATATGATTCTAATAATCTGTTTTCTTTTTTGTCTCAACCCACCCCTTACCCCTCTCTTTTTGTATATATGTTACCACACCATTCTGATGTCAAACTTTTCTGCTAACAAACCAAATGCTTTTTAACACAGGAGGTAGGCCAGCTGCTGCATTTCAGCCTGTCAACCCTGTACCAGCTACTGCACCAACTCCCAGCACATCTGGGATGAGACTTGCCATTACTACCACTGCAGTCCCTGCACTACCTGACTCATCCACATTATTTAGCACTGTCTGGACTGCTGGTGCATTGGTACCCTCTGGGAGTATTAGTTGAGGTGAGGATTATATTACCTGACAGAAGCTGCTGTCAGAAGATGGTGTATGAGGCATTAGAAACTATCATTGGTCCTCTTCTCAGTTGTCTGGAGACTTTGCTCTTAGAATGTAAAAAAGACCCCCCAAGCAATCCCTCAAAGAGCTGAGAAAGAGAACAATGGTGACAGTTCTGAGGGTGAGGACTAGATTCTCACTGTGCCCCATGCATGACAGGCAGGCACATCCAATGTCCCCTACTTATTCCCAGTCATGGCTTCTCCCAACCTTTTGGAGGCATCACTGTCCCTGTGTCTGTCTTGTTTGTCGTGTTTGTCTGTACCTGCTTCCTCACCTATCCTACCTACCTGATCCTGACATTCCTATTTTCTTTCCTCAAGATTCTTCTCTTTTTGTAATCCCCATAATCCCCAGAAAAGGGGCACCATCCCACAAAAAAAATTGTCCCATACATTGCTCTCCACTTTGCCTGTGTGTCTTTGTGACACACTTGATCTGATGCAATTGGATATACAAAATTATTGCATTGTTACCACCCATCTGTGCCATAGTGACTCCAAATTCAAAGCAGTTTTCTATCCATATTCACATTACAGTGTTAAAGCAGTGGCTAGCTATGATTCTTTTTCTAATTCCATCCTGCAAATTCCTTCATTGCTTCCCTTTTGTTTGTCCCCCTGTTTGCCCCCCCCCATTTCACCACTTACCTATCTACCCCATTTTTACACCTTTAGTCTGGTCATAAAATAGAATTACACACCACACACATGGCCAGAAATGACTGATAATAAAGCCTTCACTTTTTGTCCTCTGCATTTGCTTGGAGATTGGCAACACACATCAATGCTGAGTGGCAGTGAATTGCTCTTCATATCCTGTGGCAAAAACTGGTGAGTTTTTGCCATCAGCAGCACTAATCCGGTTACCTTCATGCAATGCTGCTTAAATTTGTTGCATTAAAGGAGCACAGTGTTACAGCAGAGTAAAGGCAGTAGTTTGAAAAAAAAAACATTTACTCTGACAGTTCTTTAGACTGCTGAATGTAACAAAAAACAAATAGCTTTACAGGTTCAGTTCCAGATGCATCTCTCATCATTTATTAGGTTCATAGGTTCATAGGTAGGTACTAGTCTATCTGCACAAGGGCATTTATAAGCCTAGCCAGAGTGTGCCGGCTTTCACCACCCCATTGATTAATTAACTGATCCTCTGTCAAGCAGAGCCAATGAAGTGATCCCGGGGGTGTATTTTCTGTTACACATCCACTCGTCAAGGTTTCTCTTGAAGCGTGTTAGTGAGGGGCTCTGCCTAATGTAGTTTGGAATGATTAGTGTGATGTTATGTGTCTATATTTAATCAGCCAAATGATTTTTCAGGGAGATATATTGATTACTGTCCAAAAATAGGTATCTGAGGTGACATCCATCCCCACTACTATGACAGATTTATCTAACCTTGTTCTGCTTGTCATAATCCTGTTTTACCTCTCAGAAGCATTCCCTATTTTTATGTTACTCACTTCATGCTATGCAGTGGATAATATTAATAATTACAGCAGACCCAAAATGGCCATTAATGTGCCATTAGAAATACTGCTAGTTGTATGTTTATCTCTCCTTGTATTCAACCCATCCGTCTAACTCCTCTGTATGTGTGTAAGTATCTATTAGGTTGATAGCTGGTGTCTGCAGACTGACCTGACTGTGCTGATGGATAATACTAAGGTTTACCTCCATTTTGTCAAGAGTGGTTTGTGAGATGTCCTTCCATCGAAAGGACGAATGCAAAAAACTCACAACGACGACTCACATATGTTCAAATGGCTACAATGCGAATGCATTTAGCCATTCAAACATATGGGACAAATGTCGAAAATGATTTTCAACTAAATCATTTTCGACATTTGTCCTCGGAAGTGTTCCGTAATTCGCTCTAATGATTCACACAAAAGCACGATAGCACATACCATTTGTGACAAAATTAAGGTAAACCTAATACTAACAGGTTGTCTTAATTCAATAGTGCTCATGTACTGTGGAATGTTTTAAAATCATCTGTAGGATTCTGTTTGTGACATGTTCTTGTGATGATGGGTGATATCTTCATCTAATGTGATGTGGAAACTGTTCTTACTGTGACAAAGCATCCAGCACACACTATTCAGGATATATGGCCATACACAAATAGTTAGCATATCTGCTGAGTCAGTCATTGCAAAACATGTACCACCCCTTGTCATTTCTAGAAACTGTACACACAATTAAACTGTGATTTGCAGTGAGGCCTGCAAAGCAGCTGATAGTTGTACAATTGCATAGAGATAGGCATTAATAATAAACTTTTGGAAGACACATACTTTACTGTAGTCATTGTTTGTCAAATTTGCAGTAGTGATCACATTTACTTAGCTAATGCCAGCCTGACGCCATCTGCACAAAAAGTGAACGACTGATTTGAATCTTGTGGTCTGATAAGAAGCTTACTTGTTATTATGTTATGCTGCAGGCAAAACTAGAGAACAGCTGTATTTTTTACAGTCATTATTGTCCACAGTGCTGACAGCTGTTCATTTCCTCTTAGCACGAAGGAGGGTGAACCAATATAAATATTACTATTTTCCCATTTAAGCAGAGAACCTTGCTTGTTCATTTCTTAACTCTGTGCAAATGCGAAAGGTAACAGTTCTTAATGTCATAAAAGTTATGACACAATGTTTTCACTATGAACTACAGTATGAACAGCACAGTATCTGTCAGCTATTTCTCACATAACATATCTTCCTAACTAATTCTCAACTTCAAGTTGTGTTCATGAAATGGGAATCTTGCATGTGCTAATTCTTTGCCATCATTTGTGCAAATGAGTTTTTTGGAGATTTGCTATGTAAACAGTTGTTTGGCATGTCTTCCTATGGTTATTGTCTAGTTATCCTTCATCTCGTCAAAAGGCATTCATTAACACAGCAGAAGGAAAGGGACTTGTTCTTCACTGATGACATATTTAATCAGACTCATGTGTGCCCTGCAGCTGTGCACTTCGAAATAACATCTCAGTAATAGCTCCATTCTCAATTACAGTATTGAAAGACACAACAGTTTTGTTACATTTCTTATGAGTTTATACTGACATTGGCATTTGGTCATCACTGATCAAAACACATTGATATTGTCAGAAAAAGTCTAGAACTGTATACATCAGTTCATTAGAATATGAACACACATACATCAACATTTCAGTCCTGATGTTTACGACGTTTGTGTGTGTATGTGTGTGTGTGTGTGTGTGTGTGTGTGTGTGTGTGTGTGTGTGTGTGTGTGTGTGTGTGTGTTAGTGTGTTTTGTACAGCATGCTAAGAAACAAACATGCAATCTTCAGTTCTAATACATGCATTCATGACAGCTTATTTCATCTAGGTTACCAAGATGTATTTTAAAATATTTTTGTACATTGCGATCACAAAAGCAAATCTGATGTCCGACACAAGTCTTATAACAGTATATGTTTCCTGTGACATTATGATGATGTCATCCTCTATAAAGACTGCTATGACAATAAAAACATGAGAGTTCTGCAATGGTACAAAAGTTAAGTACTGTATTCTGCAGCTGGACTAACTAGTTAAATAGGGGTTTGAATTGCACAACAGTAAACCTGTGTGTGTGTGTGTGTGTGTGTGTGTGTGTGTGTGTGTGTGTGTGTGTGTGTGTGTGTGTGTGTGTGTGTGTGTAGTCAGAAGAGCATGAGTCAATGTTCTCATTCAAGTCTCCTTGTTGTGAACAAAATTTTACAATGGTACTTGACCACAAAACAGTTTTATACAACTGTCTCAATATCTTCTTCTCACCATACAATGATGATGTCATCTGCTTCAAAGTGATCCCTGACAATATGAATAGCAGAGTTGTGCTGTGGAGCTAGCATTAAGCACTGTGTTTTCCAGCTTATCGAACTAGATAGACAGATGGGGGTTCTACTACAGTCAACTTGTGTGAGTGTATCTTCAGTTGACTCTCATTCTGGAGACCATATCTGAACAGCATGTCAGATTCTTCTCCAATCTTCTTCTCAGTATACACTGATGATGCCATCTGCTATAAAGTATTCTCTGACAATATAAATGTCAAATTTTTGCTGTGGCACTAGCATTAACTATTGCGTTCTCTAGCTTGTGTCTCAACACAATTTTAGAATGACATGTGAGGCCACAGCTATGCCAGTCACTCTTCCCAGCATCTTCTTCTTAACATAGAATGATGATGTGATCCCCTATAAAGTGCACTCTGACAGTACAACACCCACAGATCTATGTTGGCTTGAACATTAACCACAGTGTTCGATAGCTTCTGTAGCTACATAGTTTCTGGTTCTAATCTCACAGCAGGCAAGTTGTGGTTGTTCATTCAAGCATGAGAGTAAAGACAATCTTACACCAAGATGAGACGTTGCATCTGTGTCTCACACACACACACACACACACACACACACACACACACACACACACACACACACACACACACACACACACCTCCCATCTCCTTCTTGGCACGCAATGATGCTGGCATCCTCTGTGAAGTGCACTGTGACAATGTAAAGTTAGACATCTGTGGTGGTGCAAATGTTGCATTTTATGGAACCCAATCTGTATACCTACACAGTCTTTATGTACAAATCTGACCTCAGTCAACTGCAGTGTTTGTAGTCGGTAGTATATTATTGACAATATATGATCTTTTAAATGTCTTTTCATTTGACTCCCACTCAGAAGAACCTTTGACATAGGCCCATAAATCCAATATTCCCTTTTCCCTCTGCCCACAAAACATCTTTTCTGCAGAACACTGGAGGATGTCATCGTCTCAAAGATACGTGCACACATTGTGAAGCACATCTCATCCATAACCCTCTGCAACCATCTGCCGACCACTGGTTGCATGATTGCTAATTCTTTCATGGGGTGGTGCACATGTCACATATGGGCAGAGGTAGTATGTAATACAATCAAACACATACACATATATGCACGCACGCCTAATATATTCCATCATACAGATATAGTGATTTTAGCTTAAAGGCTATAATAATGACTATGATTTTATGTGATGGTGGCCTTTAGCCTAGTAATGTCATCCTGAGTACTGTTGACCTTGGATGATGTTATGTATATTGTTTTACTAAGGCCTGTGTTCTTGTAGTGGACTATATTAACATTCTACACATTTCTCATTCAACCATCACAGTGACACTTGCAGTATAGCACATGTGTGCATGTGTATATCTACCATACAGAAATACAGAACTGCTATGTTACATACAGCAATAACACATCATACTAATTACATGGGCACATAAGCCTTGTTTCATTCACATATTGTACTGCTTTTATATATACAAAATATAACCAGTTCAGACTCACTTGCAACTTTGGGGAATTTTTTTGTTTGCACAATTGTGTTGCTATTCACAGGGATTATTCCGGTTTTGCCCACCAGCATTGTATAACTCATGCCAGCATTTATGTCACTATCTGTTCTTCATGAACCACATCCACCCCATATGTAATGTGCCCATATATGGTATCAGAGCCCTCACACAATTTTTCAATGTTAAACATATAGGCATATGATGTGCAAGTAATGTAATGACATGAAATAGATAGAACTGTACTACTGTGCTGAAGTTTCCCTATGTGTCATGTAATCCATACCCACGGTTGTATTTGCAGGTGTTGTCACAAAACTTTTTTTAAAGTACAAATTCTTAAGGGTAATATAGAGCTATATGCACAGATGGTTGTGGATGACACCATCAATAGTCAATCAGAGGCAACAGACAACCTGCTAGCTGACATATTTGGATCAAACTTCACCCCCCCCCCATCCCCACTGGTTGTCACTCAAAGTGTACATGCAGGCATTACTCAGCATAAGTATACAAGCAAACATTATTCAGCATATTTTATCATGAAAGAAGCTCATCTGTGCACTCTCTAAGGTTAAAAATACAGTATCAATGAGCCCGGACAATATTGTAGGTTGTCTTATCAATAAATTAAAACATGACCTAGAATTCACAGTTGGATCCCTACTTAACCACTGCCTCCAGATAGGTTATTTTCTCAAAGAATGGTGGACAACAACAACAGGGGGAGACCATCACCTGACATAGGTAATTATAGACTTATAAGCCTGACTAGCTTCATCTGTAAACCAAAGGTAAGAACTGTCATGGACCTTATCAACAAGAACATAGGTAAGTCCCCAACTGTGTAACCAACCCATTTTTGATTTTTAAGGCTTCATCATGCCTGTTAAATCTGGCAGACTTCCTCAAGAAAGTCACCAAGGGCATGGATGAGGGGAAATAATGTGCATCCCACATGACTTGCCCTGGCCAAGGCATTTGACACCATTCCACAATCAGGTATTATCAAGAAATGTTCTCAAAGAGCCATAAACCACTACATCACCAAGTGGGTAGCCAAATGGATCACCAATAAGACACATACTGTCAAAGAGTTAGAATTCACCACTAGCAAGAGGTCAGTGACCAGTGCAGTATGGCAGGGCTCTGTACTAGGCCCTTTTCTGTTTAGTATTTAATTCACAGAAGTCACAGCAAACTTAGACGGCCTTTGTCCATCCAGCTTTGTGGATGACTACAAATTCTGGGCAATCCTTACATCCTGTAATGGAATTGCTATATTGAAGAAAGTATTAACCCAAACAAATGAATGGTACCAGAGCCATGGAGACAGACTAAATATCCAAAGAAGCATAAATATTTCATTTTGAAAAGCAATGATAACAACAATATAGACACCCCAATGAGAAGACTCAGTGGTATGTGATCCATGTACTCAGTAGATAGTAAATGTAAGTTTGACCACAATGTGTCCACAGTGGTGAAAAATCCCTTCTGTGTGGCACAACTCATAAGTATGGGCATGTCATTCAGCTCAAAGGAAATTATAATTCCATTGTACTTGGCCCTCTTCACAACAATAACTGAGAATAATGCACCCTATTGCATGCAACTCATCAAGCATCCTCATCAGCTCCAGCAGCTCCAGAGATTTCACACAAGGAAGATACATGGTTTGAAAGATAAGTCATGTGTAGAAAGATTGAACACATATCACTATATCCTGTGTCCTGCAGACTAGTTTGGGCTGATTTGTGTCCAGCCTACATGGCAATATACAATCCAGCTCTGATGGAAATGTTGCACATTGTTAAAGCAAACTTCATGTGGGCCACTCATGCCATGGATGTTAACCTAGCCTCTGACATAATAAATTATGCTGGAGAGAGAGAAACATCTCTCAGACACTACCCCTTCTCTGAAACAAGCTTTCAATTCATGTAAAGCAAAGGTCTTTCCTGACCCAATGGATGGTTAATGGTAATTGTACTCATGGTGTTGCGACCAAACCTCTCATCGATAGAGACAGCTGTTCTTAGATAACATAGCGTAAGCTCATAACTGTGTGAACTTTGTTCACATAGCTATTTAAACTTGTGAACCTCATGCTAATTATGGCTAGGATGTTATGTCATCTTGCAACATTACCCTAGTACTCTCCTATGACCCTATGAACTCCAACTGTGTCCTAGGTACAGTTATAGTGTGACTACAGCATCACAGATGTAACAGTACTTCACAACAGTATTACCACTTGATAATTTGCATGAACACATATGCATGCATGTCAGGATTTCAAGCCAATATAACATTTTCACTGGCAATGTCAGTGGGACAGTGATTGTGTGGCACATGTTTTGAGGTTTGACAAGTGTTTATAGAGTGTGTTCCATGCATTGTTTGTTATGTGAACAAAATATCACAATGACAGCTTTTTTCTCATTGATGCTAGACTTTGCCCTTCTGTACTTTCTGTGCACATGGGCATAGATGATGCACCATCATCAGTCTCACATACTGCTGTACTATTCATTGCAGTGGATCACTTCTTAATTCACACATCAATTGCAGATGCTTCAGACAATATCCATTGCTACTGCATGTGGCAGATGCATGCAACACACAACTGTGTATCAGAAATCCACTCATAATAGTCTGCTCTTTGTAAGTGTTTTTATCGTTATGCTCTACACCTCTGCAACCAGAGATGCTTTAGTCAAGTGTGTTACACCTGGCATAGTGAGCCTGCACATATCTTATCACCCATACAGAGCTATTCTGTGGTATGCATATCTATTAGGAATTGGCAGTGCAGACTTCCCTTCAAGGTCTTGTACATATGGCATACTTCTTTCTTTGTTGCACCCAGAAAATACAGAGATCGTTGGCAACATTTGATTCTTGCACATGTACCTTATGGCTCATGTGTCATGCAAACCTCTCAAAGGCCAGGATTGCCCCTGAATTCAAATCCAGGTTTAACACTGTCCCACTTTCAATACTGGCAATCATTACAGTTGTACACATCTGTTCCTGCAGAACATGTGTAAAAACTTAAACTCACATATTTTGGCAATGTGATAGATTAATGTTGTTAGTATTTATAAATTGTTTTTGATTGTGTCTGCTTCTGTCAGCAGTTGCCCATGAGTCGGTTGCTATGTCTCCATGATTGGTTGTGTGGTATGCTGACATTTCAATCATGTTCAAGGAAGTCATTTTGAAGATCTTCGCAACATGCACATACCCCCTATTGTATATACCATCCTTGCTAAATGTCTTCTCCAGTGAGCATATCAGTAGTTTTGACATCACAACCATTCATTTCCATTGACATGTAATCCTGTATGACAATCGGTTATATAATGTCATTTGTGGTGATACAGACATAATCGCACAAGGACTGTAAACAGCAGAATGTACTGTACTCTCTACATATGTGCTAAATGTTATGCTCCTGACTTGTCTTAGAAGTGTACATGCATTGACATATCCTATCATGGGTACATTGCCATATGTAACATGCCCTCTTCCTCTTTCTTCATTCCTATCATTTATGTCTGTGGCCATTTTAATCAACATACTTTCCCTGCCTAGTGTATTTATGTTTCATTGTGTTTCAGTCTGCAGCTACTTGTAGTGTGTATTGCACTGAGTACACTTTTCCATAATGTGTCAGTTCTGCAGTTGTTGCAGTATTTTAACCCCTGGTAGTCATTATGATGCACTGTGCAATATTGCAGAGCAGGTTTGCCTGTTGGCAAAGTTGTATTCAATGGATGCATTGAATTCAATGGTCTGATGAAGCTGTTTGTGAAAGTGCTTATCCTGGTGCATGAAATAAAAGACGGATGGATAGTATTTAAGAATGTCGTATTTGAGACTATTTTATTCTATTTTCAAGACTGGATTTTTTGGTGCTGTGTGGTTGCCTCCTCGCATTATCTATTGTATTTGTTACCTTTATTGCATTTGTTATTGAAGAGGCATTTACTCCAGAGGATGTGTCTACATATATTCAATATATCAGTGTTCACTCTTTTTAGCATTCACTGATGTGATATACACTTATATCTATCTGTCTTTATACATACATATATATATATATATATATATATATATATATATATATATATATATATATATATGGGTCTACTTCAATAGACCGTAATACCACTTACCCAAAATCCATATAACTGAGACGAAAAGGCCGAAAGCAGGAAAACACCGACATCCCAGAATACAGAATTAGCACTCCAGGTCAGTAAACACTTGGCCATCCTTAAAAACAAACAAAACCAAATGAAAGCAAAGACACCAATGTGGGGGCTTTGCCTCCACCCCACACCCCTCTATGTAGGAGGGGCTGTACTCCCCACTCCCCTAACTAAATATACCAATTCCGAGATCACACTACCACAGGGTAAGGGGCATAGTTTGACAGGATGGCCAAGTGTTTACTTGCCTGGAGTGGTGAGTCGGTGTTCTGCGGCATCGGTGTTCTCATGCTGTTGGCCTTTTCATCTCGGTTATCTGAATTTCGGGTAAGTGGTATTTCGGTCTACTGAAGTAGACCCCTATATATTGTTTAAGTGCACTTTCGCATAATTGGGTTCATATTTTTCTTTTCTAAATAATGATATTTCAACAAAGAAAAGTAGACCCATACAAACTATACACACATATATGTATATATATATATATATATATATATATATATATATATATATATATATATATATATATATATATATATATATATATACACACACATACACACACACACACACACACACACACACACACGCGCGCGCACACGCAAATGCACATATAGTTTTATATATATATATATATATATATATATATATATATATATCTATATATATATATATATATATATATATATATATATATATACATATATATGTATGTATGTGTCTAGTTCAGAATAACAAAAACCCATATCAGCAAAACCCCTTTCTTTGGGACGACAATATCGAATCACCATTTATGTGAAACCTTAAACCAGTGATATGTTCACCACAAAAGTAATGATTACATGGATGAAACAGGTAAAGCAGTAGGCCCAGCTGTCATTTAAAGTTGCATGCAGCTGCAACAGATTCCCCCTTCCTAACATTTTTGAGGTGATGAAGGAATTTCTGAGCAGCAAAATCCTACTGGGAGGAAATGACTGTCAACATTTGTGCTTCTCCATAGTCCAATTACTTTTTAAACAAAGCTTCTCCGAAGGAAGAGTTCTGGAAATTATTGGGGATACTGTGGACTACTGCCCGATGCCTTAAAACTGTGTTCATTTACATAGATCAGAATGAAAGTTATCTGTTAGACATGAATCCATCTGTATTATCCCACAGGCAAGCTTTTCTCAGCACAAAACATTTTATTTAACTTTTCCCTGTGGTCTGTGTTTAAAGCTTTTTTATTTATAAAATACAAATGTTACGCCCTGTAAACTAATTTAATTGTGAAAGATTTATGAGTACTTCAGCAAAGTACAGAAAGCATATTTACATGAAGTCTGGTAAACCATAAGTGCTACAGTAATCATCTATTCTTATGAAGATACAACACCTGACATAGGTGACCCATAACAGGGCACCCTATCAAACTGTTCTTAACACTGAATGACTGGCAAGATTTGTTATTTTTATGAATGCCTTTATTAAACTTGTACCATTTAAACAACAGTAGGGCAAACTTACAATTACAGAAAAAAACATTGTACACATATTTCTTGAGCTTCATGAATTATACACATATCTTTTCACAGTGTAGCTCTGTGTGCATAGGTGAAACCTGCAGTAGTTGGTGTAGACCTCTTCTATTAAACCATAACTGTTATAAAAAGCATGGGCCATAATGAAATGAAGCATTATAAATCCATATCCTGCTTAATGCACATCTGTTTTGAACTAGTCAGCAGCTGAGCCTACTTCAGGGAAGCATACCCAAATACTGATCTCAAAGCCTGCAATATATAGTGTTACCTTCTTCTGTTAGTTAACCTGTATTTACAGAAGACCATGACTTAGGTTCTGGTTAGTATGGGCATTGAAAAAGGAGTGCTTTTTGCTTGACCCTCCTAACCTACACTTTGTCTTTTTAACTTATTTTTCTTTAAGCCTGCTAACTGTCAAGCGTCCTCTATTAGTCATGAGCTTGTTTTTTCCCCTGTACTGAACATCTCTAGTAAGGTGACAACAGCTAACTGAAGGCTGTCATTCATGTAGCCAGAAAGGTGGTCTGTGTCTTTGACATCATCACAAAGTTAAAGGTGTTTCTAATGAATTCCTAAACTAATGTGAGTATCCACAGCCCCACAATGTCTCCTATGCCTCCTCCCTACATGTATCTACTTCCACCCACATGTGAATGGTTACGTGCTACCAGTCCTGGCCATTTTCATTGCTGATGATCAACAAAGTAAAACCTTGTCCATAATTCATGAATGCATGCATGTGATGCTAAGCTTGTTTGCACAAGGAGCAATGACAAGTACGTTGTTTGCAATACAGTAATACATCCATGTCACAGCTGGCTGTAAAACAAGTGATAGCAGACACATATGCAAATGAGCATATACATAGGTGAAGTATATGCTAATATGGTAAAACATGGTGGAGACATTCAGAATCTTATAAACAATCATGAACACATTACACTGCCTTTAGCACTGAGTTCCAAAGCATGTGGAATACAACCACAGGGGAAACTTGGAAAAAATGTTAGATGTTGCTGCAGCCATTATAAATCTGTATATGCAAGAGGGTCTAATACAAGGTGCTACTACTTCTACTGCTGCTACTAGACTACTGTCTATAAGTTTTAGGGTGTTCAAACCAAATTTGACCTACCATGCTCTACATGAAATAGAAATAATAGAGCACTTCAGGGTGGATAGGGATACTATAGAACACATCTGCCATTCACACCTGAGACTCTGTGAGAATTATGGAGAACCCATCCTGGTGGAAACTAAGCTGTGTGCATCATTATGTATACTAGCTATTGGGTCATTTCAGTGAACCACAGGGTACAGGCAGGGGCGGCTCGTGGCATCGGTCTGCCGGACTGCAGCCCCCTCAGCCACAAATTACTGTTGTGTACTACTTCACTGAGTTTTAAAAATAATAAAAAAAAAAAAAAAATAACTTTTTTTAAAATTCATGTGAAGTTTAACCGCCTCGGGCTGTGGCGGTTTCAACAGTTTTTTTTTTTTTTTTTATTTTGATTGCAGCCTGGGGGGAGCTATGAAGATAGCATTGTGATGCCCAGAAGTCTATGCGGTTCCAAACCGCATAGACTTGGAAGGCTCAGACTGCGGCGTCCACAGGCACGTCTTGACATGCTTGCTGGGATGCATGCTGATTGGTTCTCGCTCTCTTCCCGGGCTTTGTGCTGGGAAAGAGCGAGAATCTGTCAGTTGGAGTGATCAGTGGACTGTGGTGAAGGATTTATTTAGTGCAGCTTTTTTTTTATCGGGTCTAGTGTGATGTGGAGGTTCCATTTATTTAGCCGATCGTCGGGCCGGTAAGTGTGTGTGTGTGTGTGTGTGTGTGTGTGTGTGTGTGTGTGTGTGTGTGTATGCATGTATACTAGTATTGCAAGCAATAATTTAGAAGGGAAACAAACAAAGACACAATACACTGTGAAACTAGTGGTAGCTTCAGCACACTTGAAGTTTGGAAATCAGCTAACTAGAGTTTTGCAGGTGGAAATTGGCAATATTTTTCTATCTTTGTTTTGGAGTCTTATTCATGGGTTTTCTATTTAGTGTCATTAGCTTCCTCAGTGTATACATTTTTTGTGCTAATGTTCCCAAATGATACAATCTTGACAATTAATGTCCTCTTTTTTTCAGTAGTGCTCTATATTATTAGGCCTCACCCCACACCATAACCACACCAGGAGCACCTTGGCATCAGAGTTTATTTATAACAAAACATCTGAATGTGTACATCCACAATTACTTCTTCAAGGTGGCAGGGTAACAAGCAGCAATACAAATGCTTATTACAATTTGACCCAGGGAACATCAGCTTATTACCATTGAATGACTTTTTTCTACATGTATTTATAGTCAACAAGAGCCTTGTCACCGATTCATTGATTCCACTTCATCCTTATCTCCTGCCAGCCCCAACCAATTGCTTGTCACCCTTAAATTTAGAACACTTCTAAAGTCTAGCAACAGATATGGCAGTTTGTTAAAACAGTGGCTGCTGGTCTGGCACCTTTGAAAGTAAGAATGTTAAATTGCTTTAACACTATTCAAGCTTTGGAGAGCATCTATTAGTATGATTCAACCTACTATAAAATACCTACAGACATGGTCTAATGCACTTTTTAACAGGTCTATATCACCAAATCGAAAAGTCATGTCATTGAATGGCATTTCACATCAAGCTGCCATTCATCAAGGTATTTATAGTGAGATCGCAGTACAGTGAAGATTGGAAAATTTGCCCTTTCTTCACTGTAGTGTGATCAAGGAGTTAGTATATGTAATTAGCGGTAGGGGGTGTGGGGGCTGCAACTTCGATAAATGGCAGTTTTGATGTTAATGTTGTTTGATTACATGACTTTTTGATTTGGTAATATAGACTTTTCAACCACTGGTTAGATGGAGAGTCCCCCATTCTGTTATTATTATCATTTGCCATTTAGTACTATTATCATATACTATCCAGTTAGCTTGTCAGTCCTTACCAGTATGTGGGGCATCTTCCTTTCGTACCACCCACATCAACATATTTCACTCAGGTGAAGTCATTGCTCTGCTTTATCACTTGCCTTCAACAGCAATTTTCCATTCCAGCAGGTGATGGTACCTTTCTGCCTCACCACTTCCTTGCAATAACCAGTTATCCATCACACTCAGATGAGGACATGTCCTTGCCTCACCACTTCCCTGCAGAAATTATTGTCCTCTCAATTTCTTTAGGTTTTTTTGAGAAACATCAATCACACCCTGTCTCTGTTTTACTAGAACTCAGTCCTTCGCACTGTAGCTCACTCCACATCCTTTTTGAGATGGGCGGATATCATAAATGTTCAACAGAAGAGCTAAATAACAAGATATTAGAAAGTAAACTGGATTTAAGAGGGCAGTTATCAAGCCAGCAAAGACATTCCAAATTACAATCATTTTGGGAAGGGGTTAAGTAAGGAAAGAATGGAGAGATACTAAGCAGTAACCCAAAAGTTAGATGTAAACTGCTGATATTCGTTTCAGAATTTAATAAGAGCAGATCATAAACTAGTGAACTGGAACAGAGCCTGTCATTTATTTTGATTGGCATTTCAGATATTGTTCACTTTAGTTTTAATATTTTTGATTTTAATCTGAAATAATACAATATTGCTAATGATTGACTGAGTTGTACTAGCATGAATGTCCTTAGCAAAAATCATTGTTGTAACATAATACAACTCTCAACAACCACAAAAATATGTTTTAGCACTTCAGGAAAGGAACAAAAAAAAATTTAAACAGTATTGCAATAATGACAAGGATGAGATCAGAATTGCAAATAAAGATGACAGTATGGAAGTGCCTTCAAGGAAATGGGATATTAGAGATGTATTAAATACATTACAAGAAACTGGGATTCAGAAACAGGCTAGCTTAACTGCGGTTCGATTCCGGTACAGCTCATAGGGCGTCACGGTCTGAAGCTTATTACCAATTAAGGAGGTTAAAACTTGTAGCTTTGGATACAACTGTTTAATTATCCCACTGGCAATGGACCTGTGGAAAAACAGGAACACTTACAGT
The DNA here is from genome assembly GCF_019279795.1 of Protopterus annectens. NCBI lineage: Eukaryota > Metazoa > Chordata > Ceratodontiformes > Protopteridae > Protopterus > Protopterus annectens. The sequence goes on from NC_056746.1 coordinate 707,856,297, forward strand.
TGTGGCTATAATTCAGTTGGGAAAAGCTGATGATCATAGAGGAGACACATATCACAGTGTATTCATATGCATTGAAGTACAAGAAGACAGGAAAAGCAGCACACTACTTTAAAGGGGCCAACTCAATTATTAAACCTGATTTTGACCCTAGGAGGGGTAGAAATGGGAGACCAGGACAGCAGGAGAAAGGGGCATTCTCCAGATCTACAAAGCACACATGGATGATAGTTTAAACTCATATGTCCCCTCATCTTCATCTTCAACATGCATTTCATTACAGTGCTTTTCAGCAAAGCACTGAGTTCAACATTAAAACAATGCAACTGCAATGTATAAAGTAATAAAAACAAGTAACAATAAAATATAAAATTCATCAAACAGACTGAAGTGAAGTTAAGACAATTATCAGGTCTGCTACTAAACGAATGTGAAATAATGAGTTACATTAAATGGTTACAGCAGTTCATTTTCAAAAAATAAGTCAGAAAGTCAGTAATTCAGAAGTAAATCTGCTCCAGTATCTGTACAAGGACAACTAGCTGATACATTATTCTATTAGTTAGATGATAAATAATGACAGACATTTGAGTTTCACATTCCATACCCTTCAGAAAATTCATACTAATGCAAGATCTACTATTCTATTATCTTTTTAATTATCTAGGTTTATAAGAGCAATATTTAAAATTGTCCTTATTTTTGGACCTTTGTCCCACTTCTATTTATGGTTTTGTCCAGATTTCATGCTCTGAGGTTGAAAGATATGACAAATATGTCAGGCCATCACCGTCAGCCAGAGACATTTCAAATTGTGACATACTTGTTGTACCCCACTGCCCCATGTAGTGACTCAGGATGTGTCCAAGCAAGACAAGGAGCAGTTATGCAGTGTAAGTGTGCAAGTATCCCCCCATCCAAGATAGACACAAGTACTACAGTGGCTTTTCATCCGTCCTTGATTTTGCAGAATGTTCTGGTTTCCTGTCATATTTTTATACTGTTGTTTTATGCTTCTTATTCAGAAAATGCATGTTGTTGCAGTACCTGTTGGTCTGTGTTTAACTAGCAATGCTTTAATGACCATCAGGTAAGCTTGTCTGAGATTGTAAGATGCAAGTAAGCTTTAATAAGCATACTGTTAAAGAATTACCAACATTGAAAGCCTTTTTGTTGTTGCCATGCAGAGAATATTTACATAACTAGATAGCATATAAGCCTTTGGTATTGAAATGCATATGATAGTATTTGTAATAAAGAACAGGATTACAGTATTTTCAGAACCTCGTTACATTTGTTGGAAACTTGCAGTCATCTTTGCAGGCTTTACCGTCCACGTAAACTAAACAAAATGCAATCTATCATGTGTGGTCCATAACCTGTGCAGTAATCCTTTAAGCAATTTATCTTGAGTTTGCTTCTTGTTTGTTGTTCATTTTTTACTTTGATTTTCCCCATGAAACAAGTAGGTAGTTGTTGTTAAGCAGCAGGTCTTTTTTGGATAAGAAACATTTTTACAAGTGGGGATATCACAGCAATTGCTACTTTTAGCATGTTACTTGGTACTTTTGTAAAATTGAATATAAATTATAATTAGAACTGCAGTGCAAGGAGAAATGGTTTGAGTTGAGTGCTGCTTGTTTTTTATACTTGATTTTGACTGGCATTCCAGTAATGTATTTAAAAATTAATTTATTTTTTCAAGCCTCACAACCTTTTTGTTTCAATCTAGATATTAAGTAAGCTGTCATGTAGCTGATGCATTGAAATACTTGTTTTCTTCTACACTTCATTTTGTCCTGATTGGACTCTCATAATGATGGTTTGACACCCAGGGAGGCGTATTTAATTAAAGTCCCAGTTTTTGCAGTTTTCAGCATAGCTCCACCCTTTTCAAGATGGCCACACCCCTTCTCATTGGCCCCACCCATTCAACTGTCTCCTGCAGCCCCCCTTTGAGTTGAAGTCACCAGCCGCCACTGGGTACAGGGTTGCCTAACTAATTTATTTATTTATTTATTTATTTATTTTTATTTTACATTTGTTTACCGGGCTAGTCCAACTGGATATATTTCCATTTTCAGTAGAGGCCCGGGGAGAAAAGCTCCACATTAGGGTTATTACAATAAGTAATTCAATAAAAGAATGCAAAAAATTAGCAATGTTTAGAAACAAAACAAGTACATACAGAATTATGGTGCTAACAAAAAAATATATGAGAAAGTTTGTGCTAGTGAGGACATATTACTTCTATTTACAGTATAGGAGTAGGGGAGTTAAACTTAGTAGGAATTCAAAGAGAGTAAAAAAAATATAAGCAAAGAAAAAATACAACCATCTGGAATTGTTAATTAAATTGAAAACAGAGACTAATTGACAAAGGAAGTTAGAGCTAGTTGTACAGATGGGAGAGAGTAGGAGGGGGAGTAGAGTCATAGATTAGTCAGGATTGATGCAAGGGCATAGCCAGAGAGTCTTTAGGTGTTGTTTGAGTTTTTGTTTAAAGAGGAAAGGTGATGTCAAAGTACTTAGAGTGGTAGGTAGTGAGTTCCAGTGTTTACCTATGGTGTTAGAAAAAAGTGAATCGCCTGCAGAGTTATTAGACTTAGTTAGCTTCACAAGAGGTTTATTAGAGGAGCGCAGTGAGTTTAGATTAGAGTAGGGAGATATAAGATCAGAAAGTATGGGGGTATTTTCTGGTTGGTAAAATAACCTGTGTATAAAGGTAAGTTGGGAGACAAGTAGGGTATTGTTCAATTCTAGCCAGTTTAGTTGTAATAGATTAAGACAGTGATGAGTTCTAAATGGATTTCCAGTAGCAAATCTAGCGATGCTATTGTATGCATTTGTTAGTTTAGTAAGGTTTTTCTTTAAGTTAGTGTATATGGGAGAGGCATAAAGGAGAGTGGAAATAAGATGAGATTGAGCAAGTGTAACTTTAGCCTGTGGAGATAGAAAGTTTTTAATTCTAAATAAGGAGCCAAGTTTTCTATTTACGGTTTTGATAGTGTTATTAATGTGGTTTTCAAAAGTGAGTTTATTGTCTATAGTGATGCCTAACAGTTTAGTGGTGGAGTCAGGGACTATGTGTGTGCCATTATTAGAGGTAATGGAGAAGTCAGTGAGGGGACTTCCTATTGGGTGTGAAAAGCAGGAGTTTGGTTTTATTGGCATTTAAAAGTAGGCAGCGTTTCAAGAACCATTCCTCAACTGTGGTAAATATGTTCTGTGTTAGGGTTTGTAGGTCAGAGGAGGTATTGGCAGAGCAGATGAGAGTTGAGTCGTCTGCATATTGAATGCATGTGGCTTGAGGTATTGCTACATGTAAGTCATTTATGAATAAGGAGAAAGGAGTGGACCTAGGATGGAACCTTGTGGTACTCCAAGAGTGACTGGCAGAAGAGATGAAAGTGTGTTATCCCAGAGAACAGCCTGTTGCCTGTAACTAAGGTAGGAGGTAAACCATTGAACTGCTTTGGTATCTAGAGAGAGAGATTCAAGGGTTTTAGGAGCAGATGGTGGTTTACCATGTCAAAGGCTTTTGACAGGTCTAAGAAGAGAGCAGATGTTAGGATACTATTATTGCGGTTTTTATTGATACACTCGGTAAATGATAAGAGAGCTGTGGTAGTACTATGAAATGGCCTAAAGCCATGTTGGCATTTAGCTAGTAAATTGAATTGAGTTAAATGGTGCATTAGCTGATGATGAATACATTTCTCCATTATTTTTGCTAGGGGAGATAAGAGAGCTATAGGTCTGAAGTTAGAATACTCTTTTTTGAGTGTTTGCATTCAGATCAAAAGAGGTCATTGTGCCCCTCTACTCATCACTCATTAGACCCATCTTAGAGTACAACACCCCATTTGGGATGTACCTTACAAGACACCTGCAACAGCTGGAAATACCATAGAAGTACCTCACCAGGAGGATCAATGGCCTCAAACAGATGCCCTATGCAGCTCGACTGAAGAAACTCCAGTTGTACTCAGATACCACCTACTCAGAGGTGATCTCTGCCTGACATACAAGGCCATGTCCAACCCAGAATTGATGGACATGCTCCACCTAAAGAAAACCTTATCCCCTCGAGCCACACACTCTAGGGATCTAAACCTCACCACAACAATAAACAGGGCGTGCTGGAAGGATAGATTCCTGTCCCAGAGACTTCCCATGCTTTGGAACAAGATCCCAATCTACATTAGGCAGAGCTCCTTGCTAACACTCTTCAAAAGAAACCTTGATGAGTGGATGGGAAACAGAAAGTTTACCTCGGGGATCACTTCAGTGGCACTGCTGCTCAGAGGCACAGGAAAATAATCTAAGGGGACGGCGAAAGCCAACATATTCTGGCTAGGCTTATAAATGCCTTTGGGCAGATAGCCTAGCACCCACCTATGAACCTATGGACATGATAGGAGTTTCACAGGCTTCTGCCTCAGGAATACTCTACCAGTTCCTCAATTCAATGCTGCAACATATGGGAGAGGATATCTAGTTTTTATGTATCCCAGAGGAGAGAGCTACCACTGTGCAAAATTTCTGTGCCATAGCACATTTTCCTGAGGTAATAGAAACCACAGACTGCACCCACACTGAAATAAATGCATCACCTGGTAAATGAGGAAAGAGGTACATCGACTATCAGGTAGTCTGTAATGCACAAGGTATTATCTATAATGTGTGTGTGCTGGCCACCCTGGAAATTTCCACAACTCACACATATGACACACCTATGACCTTTTCCTCAGATTTTCAAGGTGTGTCTTTCAAGGATATTGATTTAGTGGTGGATGCAAGATGTGCACTCAAACCTTGGCCCGTGACTCTCTTGAGAATCCTACATAACCTCACTGTAATATGTTAGAGCAATGCACATACACACACTAGAAAAATCATAGAGTATGTATTTGGCCTACTCAAGTCATGATTCTGATGTCTGCCTACATCTGGTGGTGCTCTGCAATATTACCTCCACCACTACTGCCAAAATACTGTCTGTTCCATCTTACATAACATCATACTCAAAATAAAAACAGTCACATCAGGGTGCCCCAGGAAAGGCAGGGAGTTCAAAGACCACAAGCAAGGCTGACAAAGACAGATGAGTGTCAAATGAGGAACCTGCAGCCAGGGACTGTCATGGCAGATGAAAGTATGCAGAATATGATATGGCGCTGGATAACAGGCAGTGACAGCATACACACTCACTACTTAATTAAAAAGGAAAGGAGTTAATCATGTGCAAATAGTAACAATGATACATGCAAACCTACCAGCCTTTACCTACTTATGTATAGGCTAGGTACTGTGAACATCAGACATAGACAGCATCAGCCTATAATACTGTCAGCAGTAGTAACAAAAGTGAGTGATGAAACTATAATTAACAGATGATGCCTTCTTGTGCTTGTGTAATATACTTCAGTAAAATCAAGCTATTGACCACCTATACAAGAATGCGGTAAGTTATGCAGTATATATAACTGGTATTTGCGGCATATACATAACAACTCAGAACAACAAGACAAAAAGAGCCAAAGAACCTCTAATACGAAATGGCAGGAGTACCAATAAACAATCTCCAAGGATTCGACCGTGACTAGTTTAAGTCCACAAGAATCAGAGGCAATAGTCCATAAAATCCACAAAGTTGTTTATTCCACTGGAACAAAATGAAGTAACAAAACCCACTGTGAAATCACAAACAGTATCAGTTAAGCGCTTTCTCCTGGGATCAATCCCAGGCTTCTTCAGAACAATTCGACCCAAGCACACCATAGGCTTAAATAACAGTGCAGACATCATGTGACCCATCATTTTAAAAAACATGTAATTCCCAACCCCAATTTTTTAATACATAATTAATGAACATGATGTAGTTTCATTTAAAAACTGACACAAAAAACTAAGCACAAGAACATTTCTAAGAGACCTTGAACCACGTATTACAAAAAGTAAGTTAAAAATATATTAAAAAATACCTTAAAATAAAGGTATATTAGTAGTTCAATACTATTTAATATTGACTTGTAAAAATAGTCAAAGTAATTCACTCTAAATAAACGTAGACTCATGCCAACTATAAGGTGGCAGAACTAATATAAAAATCCATCTATAAACGTCCCATAACTAATCTAAAACAAAGAAGATAACAAAGGCAACAAGTTCCAATGTAAACAAAATAAGATAGTGTAAATGTGTCTATAACCTAGCCGATCTTAATTTAAGAACACTAATAATACTAATGTGATCATTTAATCCTGGAGGTTTCCCTGCATCCAGTTTTAATTGCCATAGCAATTCCCTGTATTCCAGTCTAGTCTCCCAACTTCCTCCCCTAGGATAGTATATTTTAGTATATTTTTTAACTTATTTTTTTGTAATACGTGGTTCCAGGTCTCAGAAATGTTCTTGTGCTTAGTTTTTTTGTGTCAGTTTTTAAATGAAACTACATCATGTTCATTAATTATGTATTAAAAAATTGGGGTTGAGAATTACATGTTTTTTTAAAATGATGTGTCACATGATGTATGCACTGTTATTTAAGCCTATGGTGTGCTTGGGTCGAATTGTTCTGAAGAAGCCTGGGATTAATCCCAGGAGAAAGCGCTTAACTGATATTGTTTGTGATTTCACCGTGGGTTTTGTTACTTCGTTTTCTTCCAGTGGAATAAACAACTTTGTGGATTTTATGGACTACTGCCTCTGATTCTTGTGGACTTAAACTAGTCACGGTCGAATCCTTGGAGATTGTTTATTGGTACTCCTGATGTTTCGTACATATACATAACAGACCAAGCATGAAGCCTTTAAATGGAATATAATTATGTTTTCTAAGTATGTATTATTTTTCCAACCTATGCATCAAGCCTTAGCTGCCCCATACTAAAAGACTCCACAACGGGTTGGTGACCCAGCAGAGTTATAAAATCTTATAACCTTATAACAGCAGGTAAAAAGAGAATTGGTTAATACGCAAAAGAGGAGATGCAGTCCAATAGTATAAAGAAAAAAGATAATGCTCTAAAACATGCTTGGCCTACTCACTATTGTGCATCAGACATAAGTAGCCCGAGTCAGAACCCTATAAGGGTTCAAGTCAATCTCAGCATCATTTACACAAGGGGCTGAGAAAACAGTAATACATAAGTAATACATAAATAATATTACTGCATTTCTACTACTACTATTGTTACTACTACTACTACAACTACAACTACAACTACTGCTGCTACTACTGCTGCTGCTACTGCTACTAGTGCTGCTACTACTGCTACTACTACTACTACAACTACAACTTCTACTACTGCTACTACTACTATTGCTACTACTACTACTACTACAACTGCTACTACTGGTACTATTCCAGCTTCTCCTACTTCTATTACAACTATTACTACTGCTGTTGCTTCTACTGCTACTACTATTACTACTTCCACTACTGTTACTGCTACTGCTCTACTACTACTTCCATTAGTACTACTACTACTGTTGCTTCTACTGCTACTGCTACTTCTACTACTGCTACTGCTACTATTATTGATACTACTACTATAACTACTACTACTACTACAACTACTCCTACTGCTATGACTGCTACAGATGCTACTACTACTACTACTGCTGCTACTGCCATTACTACTACTACCATTATTACTACTATTGCTGCTGTTACTACTATTTCCATTAATACTACTACTACTACTACTACTTCTACTACTACTTCTACTTCTAATACTACTACTGCTGTTACTACTACTACTTCCATTACTACATACTACTATTACTAATACTACTACTTCCATTAGTAATATTTCTGCTGCTGCTGTTGCTATTACTACTACTTCCATTAGTATTACTATTACTGCTACTGCTACTACCACTACTCCCATTAGTACTACTACTGCTATTACTACTACTACTACTAATACTACTACTGCTACTTCTGCTACTACTACTGTTACTAAAATAAGTATGATCACTTCAATTAATAACACATATGAACTTAAGCAGCCTAAAATAAACTGAAAGCCATTACATCTCCTTATTAAAGCAGGCCTTTGACTATGCAAACATTAGCTGGCCACTCTGTGTATCAGACACAGGCAACACTAAGTCACAGAATTGTGCAAAGGGTAGGGCACAGTCATCATCAATTGAGCAGTGTGGTAGAGTTAAAGGAGTTTATGTCGGACACAAAAAAGTGTGTGTCCAAGTGAGAGATCAGGGTCAGAGCAGTATGAACTTTCAAGGCAAATATCTTCAGATGTGAAAAAATCAATGCTGAAGAATATTAAGATTATTGTGTGAAGTTTCATGGTGAATTTAAGGTTTGCTGTGAACTGCAAACTAGCATCCTGGACAGGTGTGAGCTGAGCATGGCAGAGGATTGAGTTCATTGTTGATGCCTCATCCATGTGAATTACCACTACCAGGAGTTGAACTACTAGTTCTATAACCCTGCCTAGAAGTCAAAGTGCTACCTGAATGTGAAAAATGTCTGCTGCAAGAGCTCTCATCATGACTATATCCATGTCCATTACCATGTGTCTGATTATAAATGGGTGTGGACACATCCAATACCGACAGAACAGTAGAATCCAACACTATGGGAGCAGGATCTGCCTTGGCTATGTCTACTAGCATCTGAGGATATACTGTCCATTTGGCTTTACAGACACTGACCTTCCTCCAGCCAACATTCCATAACAAAAACTGCATGGTTCCATGTGTCTTTCATCCAGTCCAATGAGTCACACCCACAGTTCATGCAGGCTTATATGCCATAATGCTTCACATGCAATATTCTCACAATTTCTTTTGGGGCCCCGGAGGAACATACTAACACACCAACATCAGGGGAGGGCAGTAAGCATGACTACTCTTTGCACTTCTACCAACACCCGAGTGTGGTACTTTACCCTCACAAATGCTAGGCGGTCATTCTGACAGCTTTTCAACTGGCTTAACCACACTACCCTGATAAACTGTGTCCTAATCAACCTGTCCATTCTCAGATGGTTTGTGCCATGGGTATATGCAAGCTTAATGACTGTGTCCATACTACGGAGAAGGGAAGTGGCAGCCACACCTGATGTGTTAGACATACTCTCTGCAACCCCAGACTGTTCCTGCACAACACTGAAATCCTTGTAAGAGGCTACCAGTCCTCTAACATCAGGTGAAGGGAGATCCACAGTAAAGGTGCCAGGTTCACCTGTGAATTCATCAAGAAAACATAAAAACAAAAGAAATATCTACACATGAATAAATCAACAGCACATGCAAGTGCAAATAACCTTGGACAGTAATACATATGTCTTCCACACGTAGATAATCAGCTGCACAGACAGGGACAAAGGTGGAAGAGTCTCAATCTATGTTAACAAAAAGTATAACTCTAGCTTGGTTAAACAGGATGATACCTAGAATTTATCCATGTGCAAATCATCATAGTCAAGGTCCTGTACTATATCCTAATAAGCTATAGGTCACCTGTCACCCTCTATGGTCCTTAGAATCCCATAGCTCATACCTAGATTTACTGGAGACACTCACCATTAAACAAAATACCCTATTCATGGGAGACTTTAACTACTCCTCTCTAGACTGGGCAGCATACATTGCCTCATACACAAAGGAAAAAGGATTACTGGACTTTATTAACACAAATACCCTTGACCAGATATTGCACACACCCACTAGAGGTTCAAACATACTGGACCTAGTGCTCACCAATATGGCAGAGCATTGCACCCCTCACCCCCCAGGGTCATGTTCTCACTGGTGAGGTCCGACAGCAAAGCTGTCTTCTTTGAAATAAAAAGCAACTCAATAACCCCAGCAAACCCTGTAACAATTAGGAACTGTTCCAAAGCAAACAATGCCCTATTCATTGATCGTTTGTCAAAATTCAATGCACCTCCGAACCCAAAGTTCACAGCAACTTACATGGAATTGTTCACAGAGACCCTATGCAACCATGTAAATGCTTGTATAGAGGCATCTGTACCTACTAGAAGTAACCCCAAAACAAATTCTAAAAACAAACCACAGTGGTGGAATTATAACCATACTAGGGTATATAAAAAAGGGAAAAACTCATGACTAAAATCAGGAAGAGCAACTCCCATAATGATAGTCGCTCTCTAATTAAATTAAACAGGAAATCAGGAGGACCAATTAAGTCCAACAACACTAATTATGAAATCAAGATAGCCTCACAGGCTAAAGACAACCATAAAGCCTTCTACAGCTATGTCCAAAACCTCAAAGGCAGCACACTTCAGTGTGCTGAACTGTTGATGATTTCTGCCACTTTCACTGAGCAGATAGACTTAGCAAATTTGCTGGCTAACAAATTTAGCTTAAACTTCATCTCCACTACCCCCTGCTTACCACAGTGAATTACCTTCTAGGATATCCTCCAGTTATTAACAGGTAGCAGATGCTGGTATAGCTTGCTAAGGCCAAAAACACAGCATCAGTGGGCCTGGACAATATCCTGGAGTGCCTTCTAAATAGCTTGAAATATGACCTATTGGAAGCACTTGAGTCACTTTTCAATCTAGCCTAAATGCAGGCTTTGTAACATGAGAATAGAAGACTGCAACTCTTATCCCACTTCACAAGAGTGGACCATCAACGAACCCCAGAAACTACAGACCTATTAGACTCACTAGTCTAATATGCAAAGTCATGGAATTAATTATCATAGAAATGATCAACAAAGACATAAGCAACCTTCAGACTTTGGATCCAACCCAGTTTGGCTTTGTCAAGGGAAGGTCATGCCTACTAAACCTGTTGGACATCTATGAGAAGATCACCAAGACAATGGATGAGGGAAAAACAGTGCATGTTGCCCACCTGGACGAGGCTAAGGCATTTGATATACAGGTACGAGCCACTTAATGTCCTTCTGCACGACTTCCGACCGCATTTACATCTGCATGGCAAATGCAGTTGGATGTTGTGCAGAAGGACATTAAGTGAAGTGCAAAGTAAAGAATATGGTGTTTGCTTAATGCTCTCATTGCTTAACATTCTATGGGATAAAACCTATCCAGATCATTAAGCCACGTGTATCTGTAATGATCCACTCGGGTATAGTTGACAAACTCACCAAACTGGGCATAAACCACTACGTGAGTCATTGGATTATTAAGTGGCTCACAGACAGGACCCAAGAAGTCAAGATTGTTTAGTCCTTCTCCACTAAGAGATCAGTTATCAGCAAAGTATCTCAAGACTCCATGGTGGGACCACTCTGATTTGGCGTTTACTTTTCAGAGGTAAAGATTAATGTCAGAGGCCTTTGGCTAACCAAGTTTGCAGATGACTGCAAATTGAGAGCTGTGATAGAATCTCCTCATGACACATCTTACAAGAGGGTCTAGCAAAGACTAATGACTGACGCCAAAGTCATGGCTTAAAACTCAATGCCAGAACAAACACACACACACACACACACACACACACACACACACACACACACATATATATATATATATATATATATATATATATATATATATATATATATATATATATATATTTTCTACTTTCATTCACTGAAAACACATTTCACTGAATTTCAACTCACCCACACCAAATCGCTGAAAGCTCAAATCACTGAAAACTCATTTCACCGAATCACATTTCACTGAATGCAGAATACTGTAAGGCTTTTTATTTTGTGGGCATACAGGAGGTCCATCAGAGTGAGATCTGACAATGCCTTGTATGTCAAGCATAGATCTCCCCTCAACAATCTGTAGGAGACAGAACACGGGGATAGGACCTTGAGGCAGTATGCATAGCACATTTTACTTACGTCCTGTATTCTTTTAGTGAGGAACCTCTGTGGACATTCCAATTGTTGGATATGCCTGGCTAGGTACATAGCAAAGAGGACATTGTACTCAGTGATAGGTCTGAAGACTGACCTCTTTGTAGAGGTGGACTCCATAGTTCTAACTTCCTGGGTCCTGTCTGTGAGCCAGTTGGCTATCCACTGGGTGACATACGAGTTTGTACCTAACCTCCTGAGGTTGACAACAATGCCCAAGTGGGGTATTGTGTCAAATGCCTTGGTCAGGTCAAAGTAAGCAGCGTGAACCATTTTGTCTTCTTCTATTGCTTCGGTGATTTTCTGAAAGAAGTCCACCAGGTTGAGTAAGCATGACCTGCCAATGATGAAACCAAACTGGGTTGGGTCCAGTGTCTGGAAGTTTACTATATCATTACTGATCATTTCCATGATAATTCTTAAAATGGCTTGCATATAAGACTAGTGAGACTTATGGGTCTGTAGTTTCTAGGATCTGTACATCGTACATCTTTGTGCAGGAGGATGACTGCCTGTTTGTAGGCTACAGTTAAATAGCAATTCCAGAAGGCATGATAGGTCATGTTTCATTCTATTTAGTAGGCATTCTGGGATATTGTCTGGGCCCATTGATGCAGTGTTCTTGGCCTTAGAATGAGCATTAAGGACCTGTTCCCTAGTGATAGCAAGGGGAGTTATATTTGATATTTCCTGAGGGAAGGTTGAGGGGGAGAAAGGGCTAAACTTGGAGCTGAATTTATTGGCCAGTATGTTTGCTATATCTTCTGGTTCAGTACAGGTGGCTCCATTTACAATGAGCTCTGCACACAATTGTGTTTTGCCTTTGAGGTTGAGGACATAGCTAAAGAATGCTTTGTGGTCGTCCTTGGCCTGGGAGGCCAGATTTACATCAACTTTGGCTTTGGCAGACTTTATTTGTCCTCTGAGGCATTTGTTTAGTTTGATGAGAGTGTTTCTATCTTGCTGGGTGCTACACCTCCTAATTTTTGCCATGATTTTCTTCCTTGTGTTATACAGCCTATTGATTTTGTGATTCCACCAGGGTGGCTTGTTTTTTGAGTTAGTTCTGTACTTCTTCCTGGTGGGTACAGCTGCCTATATACAGCTATTAGCATACTTGTATAGGGTTTCTGTGAACAGTTCTGTAGAGGCAGCAGTGTTCTTAGGGTTTATGGGGGCTTGAAATTTTGCCAGCTTATCACTTAAAAGCAGGATGTTATCCTTAGAGTAGTTCCTGAATATTCCATATTTAGCTGGGGTTCCAGATTTTACTTTTACTTAAAAGGAGACCATTTTGTGTTCTGACCTTATCAGAGAAAATATTACACTAGAGGGTATGCAGCACTTACCCATATTAGTGAGGAACAGATCCAGTATAGTTGCACCCCTGTAGGTGCATTGATAATCTGTTCTGGGAAGTCTGTGTTTACAATATACAGGAATCTATGTGTCTGTACATTTGGTGTCATATAAGATTCCAGTTAATAGTGGGGTAATTAAAGCCACCTATGAATATGATGATAGGTGCAGTGTGTGTACTACTGACAACCTTATTGACATTAGGAGTACTTTTATGTGAGAGCTTTGCCTCCAGTGACATTGTGTAAATACATCTCTCACATAGCATATCAGTTTGTTTGAGAATTAACTGGTTGTCAGTAAACATGGGGCAATTTCTTCATTGCCTCAGGATGCCCATATCCAAGCTGGTAACAGAAATAGTGGGAAAGTTCATATCCATGGCAAAAGACCATTTTTTATTGATTAGACAGCTGGAGTGAGATTATGAAGCAATGTCAGGAGTATCCAATTTACATCTCTGGGGACAGTGCTTGTCACTGCAAACTTGTTTTCCTGTATGCAGCTAGTTATTGGTGAAATTTCAATCATGCTTTTACAGGCAAAATGTCACTCAAGGTGTAGGTGTCTATATAGGGCACTGACAAACACTTAACAGGAAGCTAATAAGTAGACCCTGAAAATTTAAGGATGAAGTTTTTAGAAAGATATTCTGAAATTAGAAACAAATCAAACAGTACTTACTGAAAACAAAGAACTAGCTTGTCAAGAATGATAAAAAGAGGGGAGTCACATGAATGGCTACTGCCTGGCTACTATTAGTGCTGGTCTCACCACAGATTCAGTCTGCTGGGACACAATGCCCCTTTGCTTCTTTTCTCCCCAGTAGCAAAACAGTAACACCAATTCCAAAATGAGAAGCAGGCCACAACATGTTTGGTGATCCACAGTCGTATCCCAGATGATGCAAAGTTCTATAGGCATGTTGTAGCTTTTCCTGGTAGATGCCTTGAATACCAACAAGACTAATTAGGAAGGTCTGGCACAGACACTAACTGCCCAACCAGAAACAATCAGGGATCAATACATTGCGTTCCTTCTCTCACCAGGAGCAGAATATAAGCACAAACTCCAAGCTGTCACTTATGAAGCAATTATTAGGCCTTCTGGTGATCACCAGTCTCCAGGAAATAATATCACTGTACGCCTTCTTTCACAAGAAGCACTAATCACAATATAACCACTGACAGGCAGAATGTGGGCTCTCCAATAACTGGTGGTCTTGCAATAGATGCTGCAGACTTTAAAGGTAAGATGGAAAAAAATAGTTAATATCTTAGCACTGCAGTGTGCACTAAGCAGTTAGATATGAAAGAGGGTTTGCTTAAGCTATAGCTGTCTAAGTGGAGATCCACTAATGTTAAAAGAACAAGACAGATTGAATTGGCATAGGCATTTTGTATTCTGGTTGTATGAAATACAGTGGGATGGTCAATAAATTTAAATAGTCAAAGGGGAGAGATTTCACAAAATGATAATTTCATGATACTCACAACAGCCAATGAAATGGCAGAAGGAGGAGGTATGTGAAGAAATTAACACAAGGAGCAGGAAACTAGAAAGACAGTTGTGTTTAAGAACACAACAGGACCAGGGTGAGAGGGTTTTAAAAACACAAGAGACACAACCATGGTCTCTTTTTGAGTTTTAAATATGCAATTAAAAGCACAATACAAGTAAAACACAGTATAAAGAAAAAACACAGTATACAAAATAGAAGGCAATAAAGTAATATAAAATACCAGAAATCAAAATCAAACTAATATTTCTGTCACAGCATGTTGTGGCAGAGTTTGGATGAGCTTTTCCAGTAAATAAACCTCCCATGCTTTACCATCCTCACTTCTGCAAGGATCACAGTCAAACTATTGGAGTCTGACAGGACAAACAGCAACTGTGTGGTAACATGTACATAGTGCAGAGAAGCTTTAACTTTCAGAAGTACAGTACTAAGCACATATGCTACACTTTGTCTACTTTGGTGTGTAAATTTTCAGGTGTCAAAACATGTTTATCATGTGAATATTTCATTGTAATGCCATAGGTGTAGTGTTCAAATATTGTGTAGCTGCTATTTCTATGTAAATACTGATATTTACTGCAAACATTTTACTTTTATAAAACCAAGAAATTTTCACATTGATTTATGAATAATATTTTGGCTTCATCCTTTGCATGACAGTTGGCATTGTGCATCAGTGACCATCAGTGATACACTTCACTGAAGCTCATGTCCTATTCAGTTACTTGTTTACAGTAAACTATGGCAAAAATTAAAAATTTAATTTCACATGCAAACTGGTGCTGGTGTTGTTAGCTCAGCAAGTTAGACATTAAGGAATGTAGAAAATCCAATCCATGCTTTGTTCCTTCTACACAATAACTATACCAGGTCACAGTGCAAAGCTGAGGCTTGGATAGCTTTGCTATGGCTGTCATTAGCACAAATGGCATCCCACATGAGTTAACAATGTTATCACTATTATATCAACTTGAAAAGGTGAAAGTAGAACATCGTTCACCAATAGGAGGAATAATATCAGACCCACAACCCACCTTAGTTGTACATGATCACACAATAAATAGCACAAACTGACAACAGAAACAGGTGTTCATTATTTAAGTTTTTTGTCTGTTCAGTGTAGCTTCTGCAGACATTGAAGGAAATAGGAATGTACATCAGGAGACTGCAACACTTCAGAGAGGCACAGGGTTAAGTATGGTTCAGGTATGACTGTGATTTCACTACAGCATTGATTTTAAGAATAGTCTGTCAATTCTCTGGACATCAGTACATCACTGTTTGACACAGTAATACATATGTAGGCATACTGTGCATGTGCAAATTGTACATACGTGGATAAATAGATCTTGCAATATTGTATTAGCCAATGTTTCAGCAAATGCAGATATCTATGGGTTCAAATCCGAGCATCAGAAATTAGTTCATATTACTTAATATTCATTATTTTGCTGTCATTAAGTTAGAATAATATTATAGTCAGTTCATATAGACATTTTATGAGTTGTAATGCATACAACAGCTGTCTATAGTCACACTGTTTGCATAATGTGTATAATATTGAAAAGATTAAATGTTACTTTAACACACATGCATGGGTTCATATTCATATGTGGATGTGACGAATCTATGTAGTTATTTTGGAATTTGCCTGAACTGGTATATATTACAATTACATAACATTCATGATATTTCTTCTAGTTTAGTGAAATTCAAACTATATAATTCCTGCTGCAACACAACCCCCAACACAGGGAGCTGCACTGGCCAGAGGGTTGGACTGCAATACTTCCACAGGTGCCTGTGGTGGTACAGCCACAGGTAGCACAAGCACCCAGCACATCTGGGTCACAACCTGGCAGTATTGGCTTCACAGCTCCCACACGACCTGTACCAATCATGTCAGATTACTCTTTTGCAAGGCTTTTGCACCGGTACCCACCAAATGTAGAGAATGTGGAGGTGGCAACAATATCACATAACAAGATCTGGCAGTCTGCTTGAGGAAATCATGGAGAAGGGCTTTAATTGCTACCTCATTATCCAGACAGAAATAATCCTGTAGTAAATAGTGAAATCGTTGCCTCATCTGGCACTGCCCATGGTATCTGGGACAGAAGACAATAGTGATAGTTCTGAGAGTGAGTACTAGATTCTCACTGTATTAATGCTGGACAGGGATGTGCCTAGGAAGTAGAGTACTTATCATCTATCATGTTGACCCACACCCTCTTGAGTCCATCACTATCTCTGTCTGTCTTGTGATGTGTGCCTGTGTGTGCTGCCTACCCTCTCCTACATACCTACCCTCTTATTCCTGACTACCTTCCTCAGCATTCATATCTCTTCAAAAGGAAACAAAATAAAAAGGGCATCCCCCCAAAAAAAAAATAAATTATGCTCCATATCTAGTATGTATATGACATTTGATTTGGTCCATTTGATCACACAACATTATTAAGTAGTTGTCGCACACCCTTTATGATGTGACCATCCACATTTCTCAAATTCTTGGTAGAAATACAATGTTAAAAAACAAAACGCCCAAAATCAGCTGAAGAAAAAAACAATGAACTCAAATCACTTTAGCGCTTTCATTCTTTTACTTCTAGAACTTCATCAGAACAAATACAATGTTAGCTTGTGAAGTAGTGGTGTTGGTCTCCCTACACCATCCTGCACATTCCTGAATAATTTCCACACTGACTTACTCTCTATCTCCCATTTTCACCACTGTCCTATCAACCCCATTTTACATACTTAATCTATTCAAAAAATAAATTTACACACACTGCACACATAGCCAGAAATGTCTCATAAACCAAAATCTCTGTTTCTGTCCTTAGTGTTTGCCTGATGCTTGGCATTGCACAGCAATATGAAGTAACTGTAAATGGCACTTCATGTCTTATGGCACAAACTGATGATTTTGCCTTTGAGCACATTCATATAGTAGTCCCAACATTAATATGCTTACTCTGCTGTGTTACAGAATGCAATACTACTAACACTACAAGGATGTCCTGGGAGAAATGCTTTACTGTGTAGTTATGAATAGTGAACAGTTACAAATGATCAAAATACATATATACAAGCAATAGCAAATAACTGAATAACTGAACAAAGTTGTTCATAGATAACAGTAATGTCATTAAAAGAAAAGCACAATATAACAATTTAGAAGGCTCTAAGAGTTAAATAAACGAGTAGAGAGTCAAGGTAAAAGAAGTGCTACTGAGAGGAAGGGTTAGTAATAGAGGAGAAGACTGGTTATAAGATTAGTTAGTGATGAGAAGCAGGGTATCAGTTATGAATAAGCCGAGAAGTTTATAGTGGAGGTAGATGAAACAAGTTAGAAATTATCCAGATACAGTGCATGCACAAAGCTGGGAGTTAAGAAGGTGTGATTTTAATTGAGTTTTAAAGGTTTTTAAGGAGGATTCTTGTCCCACTGGTAGGGGGATAAAATTCTGGAGTTTAGAAAGTGGTAGGAGAGCAGGGAGTTAACTGTGAGATTATTAGCTTTAGGCATGTGTGTCAAGTGTTTGTCAGAGGAGCATAATGGCCTGGAAGGGTTGTATAATTGTATGAGTCTGGTGAAGGATGAGCAGTTGTGTTATGGGTGCGGATACCAAATTTTAGGTCATCATCAATATGGATACCTAGTAACTTATTAGATGCCATAAGTTTAATTTTAGTATTATTTGAGGATGTGACTGAGAATGAGGCTTTTTAGCATGTAAGATGCTTAGGGGTAAAAGGATTACTTTGGATTGTTCTGGATTTAGGAATAGCTAGGCAGATGACAGCCAAGTGTTGATGAGAAAGAGTAATGGGTAAGTTACTGTAGCTTGTTGATGTTTTTTGCAACACAGAAAAGGGTGGTGTCATCTGAGTATTAGGGATGCTGATGCATAAGCTTTATTTAGATCATAGATAAAGATGTTAAATAGAAGAGGTCACAAGACAGACTCTTGTGGAACACCAACTGAAACAGAGCAGAAGGATGATATACCGATGTGTCACTTGACTGCTTGTACTCAACTAGAGAGGTAACTATGGAAACAGAAAAGAGAATAGTTACTTAGTCCTAGGTTTCTGAGTTTTTAGAGACTATCATGAGATACTATATCAAAAGCTTTAGACAGAGTGAGAAAGAGGGTCAATACTAGCTTTTCCTCATCTCTTTTTGATATTATTATGTTCAAGAAGCTCAGAGGAGTGGTAGAGGTGCTTTGGTGGGGGGCAAAATCCATGCTGAGATGTGAAGAGAAAATTATTTTGTATGAGGTAGTGTATGAGACTGAATACATTTTGCAAGTAGGTTTGATAGAGGGTATGGACCTATTATTTGAGAGTTCAGTAGGGGGAGCACCTTTATGAATGGGGGTGGGGTGGGATATAGCCTTTTTTCCTGAAGCTATGGCCATATAATTCTTTGATGGAATGACTTATTAGTATTAGATGGGGGTAGTCTATATCTTGAGTTGCCAGACTGATATATTTACTGTATAGGTTATCTTGAGCTAAGAAAGTGCGCTTTAATTTAAATATTTTTTTATAAAAGAGGTAGGGATGGGCTCAAGGAGGATATGGGGAAGAGTGCAAGAGGAAGCTAAGGTATGAGTACTATTATGTGGGGAAATTTGAAGTAGGAATGTGATTTATTGGATAAAATGGAAATTGAAGGCATCAGCAATGTTGGAATGGTTCTTGCTGGCATTGAGTTTGAGAGATAGTTGAGTGGAGTGACCAGGACTGAGGCCTTGATTGATAGAAGATCACAATATTTTTGATTGTGTTAGTTTTTTATTTAGGTGGTCAGTAAAATATAATTTTTAGTCTGTCATAATTTGGTATTTGGCTTGGTTTCTAAGCTGTCGCTGCCTAAAGTTTTAAAAATGTGTTTGTGTTTTATTGGAAAACCATATATTCCATGCCCTGTGTCTGAATCTCATAAGGTGTTTTGTATCTTGGGACAAGCAGTGGGCAAAGATTGCCTTTATACACTTTCTCCTGAGTGGGGCAAGTTCATTTAGGTTATTCAGGGATATACTATTAAATAG
The DNA here is from genome assembly GCF_019279795.1 of Protopterus annectens. Taxonomy (NCBI): domain Eukaryota; kingdom Metazoa; phylum Chordata; order Ceratodontiformes; family Protopteridae; genus Protopterus; species Protopterus annectens. The sequence goes on from NC_056746.1 coordinate 707,876,098, forward strand.
TGATGCAGCATCATCTAGTGGAAGTTGCATTAGAATATTACAATCATAGAGTTTTAGGTAGGAGATGAAGAGAATCTTTGCTAAAATGTCTGAGGCTGTGTGCCATCCTGAATTGCTACAGTTTTTTTTAAGTTTGCATGCTTTTTTATTATGTAAATGGGGATATGATCTGGGTGGGTACCTGAGGTAGAGATTTTATGAGGCATAGAGGTAAGAATCTAGTCAATTAAGGTCACTTTATTATTGCTATTATTGAGATGAGTTTGACTGTTGATTAGTTATGAGAGTCCATATAGATTTATAAATTGGTGGGGAAAGTTAAAGAGACAGTCAATGCTGAAGTCACCCAATATTATATATTTTTTGGAGATGCTTGATGAGCCCAGCAAAAGAAGTCTTCTTCATTTAAGGGATTGTTGCTAAGTGGAATATATGCTCCTATGATGCGTCTTCTTTTTTTTTCAGCTGCTCCTATTAGGGGTTGCCACAGTGGATCATCTGTTTCCATTTCTTCCTTTCTTCTTCATCTTGCTCTCTCACACCAACCACCTACATGTCTTCTCTCACCACATCCATAAACCTTATGTTAGGCCTTCCTCTTTTCCACTTACCTGGCAGCTCCGTACTTAGCATCCTTCTCCAAGTATATCCAGCATCCTTCCTTAGCACATGTTGTGCCATCCCAAGCCCAAATAAATGGGGAGGATTATGTCAAGAAGGGCATCTGGTGTAAAATTTTTAATGGATCAAATATGCAGACAACATGCTCCTATGATGGATAAAGTTTAATTTTGATTAGGTCTGAGAGTAGATGTGAGAATTTCTGCATTTCCAAAATTAGGGAGATTGTGGGGTTTAAGGAGTCAGCTGTAGATTATTTTTGCATAGTTTTACAGATCTGCCTCGTATGGGTTCTGTCTTATCTGAGTATATTGTTACTGGGAGGTTGAATTTCATTATCATTTGTTTCTTTTTTCAACAAGTTTTCAGTTAATATGACTATATCTAGTGAGTTCATAGTAAGTCACATGTGGAATTGTGGTATTTTATTGTAGATGCTTCTGATGTTTATATGTGCAATGTAAAGGAAAGAGTTATTGGTCCCTGGGTGAGAAGAATAGGTTGAGTGTGTCAAGGGCATAATTGTAATTGGTTTGAGGATGAGTTGTTGGATTTGACTTTGAATGGGGGGGTAGTTTGAGGGATTATGGTTGATCCAGGGTTAGGATGGATGTCTCCACTGAGTTTAAGGGTCAGAGAGATCTGTTGGTTATGAGGTAGCCATTTCACTTTGAGTTTTGGTTTTAATTTTAATTTGTGAGTTATGGGGTTGAGTAAAGTTATGTTTTGTTTGAGAAAGTCTGCTGTAGTGAGAGAGTGTATATGGCCGGAGCATATCAGGTAGTACAGATAGGATATTGATAATAGGTTGGAGAGAAGGGAGACAGTGGAGAAGTTAATTGTGTAAACTTTATGAGTAAAGAGAAAGTGAGGAGAGATGATAACAGCATGGTAGTTAATATTAAGTGTACGGTTAAAGAAATAATAGAGACTGAGCAATGATATAGTAATGGATGGACTACAAGACATTGTCTTTTAGTAACAGTATGACAGACATAGGTTTGTTGGAAGCTGGGATTGTCTTTTTTTTTTTTTTTTTTGATGTAGTGGAGGTAGAGGGGTTTAAGATTAAAGTAAGAGGAGCTTTGTGGGAATTGGGAGAAGGGTTGTGTAGTAGAGTGAGCCTGAGCAAATTGAGGGTAAATGGAACAGGACCTGACCATCTAAGCTTATAGCAGGTAGGTCCTAAATAGGAAACTATCTGTTGATACACTTACAAGAACAAAACTAGGATAAAATGGTAAGTCTTTATTGCTGTGTTTGGTTTTAGTTTTGCTGAATGTTTACATATACCTTGCCATAAATTTTAATTATGGTATGCAGCCAATTAAGATAGTAAGTTATAGAGACTTAGGGGAGAAGGAAGTTTACATGACTTCTATGATTTGCAGCAAATATAGAGACACCTGGGTTTAGAGGTGATACAAAGTAGAAAGCTATATTTGCAATTTATAATTACATAAATAAGCTGAACTCCTATATCTATTTGTAAATATGAGTATGGACACAACTTCTCCTGTGTTTCTGTTTGTGTGATCAGCAGGCACGAGTTTCAGCAATATTCACTTGAAATTGTTTTAACGTTTTTGTTGTTTTATTTTGTTGTGGGGTATATGGCACCTTTTTCACTTCGATGAGTATCCAAGCACTCTTCATTTCAGGGGAAATCTGATCAGGATAAGGTTATATGAAAATTAAATAATGTACATTCTGCCTATAAAGTTATTTCAGTGAATCTTTGCTCTCACAGCAACTTATTCCACATTCACATGCTGCCTCCACAATAATATGGACTTAATATAATTATGGGTTAAATATTAGCCCACAGAAAGAAAATTTGACAGCTGAAAAAAGAAGATAAAATCAAAACACTTTAGACTAAAAAAAATTTTAGAAAGTCTGAAAACAAATCATGTGGTGCTTTATAAGTTACTAAGTCTGTCTTAAAAAGAAAAGACATGAAGCTGGTAACTAGTTTTATGTGAAGAAAGCAAGTAATGTTTCCCTGAAACAAGCCACTTATGAAGTAGGAAATCTGTTGTTCTTTGCCAGCTGGGGACAGCTTCTAAAACATCTGGATGGCCTGTGAACACTGGCTTTGCAGCTGCTCAAACATCCACTAAATAATATCAATATTATTTTATCTGTTTCTCAATTTGGCAGATAATGTAATATTTCTTGTATTTGTTCAACCACAACACATGCCACAGGGACAAGGGTAATGCAGTACACAGGAAGAATCTCGAGTAACATTATCAACCAACATATTTTGTGAGGCTGGAATAAAGCACAGAAGCCAGAGAAAAAAGAAATGCAATGTACATCCTTTGTTTCAGAGGAGTTTGACTTGACTGAAAATTCAAAGACCAATGAAACTGTCAGAAACCATACTGACTACTTAAAATTTCAGTAACAAGGCTCTATCTGCAATGAGCCTGTCATCTCCTCTTATTTACTGTTAGGAAGCAAAATTACTCTCAGATTCAAAGGTCAAGCATGGCAAAGGTTTAGGAAGCCTGTTGAGCATTTTAGGGTGAATGCCATGCTTGTGCATAACTTCTCTCTGTAAGTCACTGAAGCTTAAAATTGTTCACTTCAGAGAAGTGTACCCCACATCTTACTTTTGTATCTGTACCTGGAATATAAAGATGCAACAGTTTTGGCAAAGTATCCACATAGTGTTGCTGTTCCAATGACATTTGAACCCTGAAGAGTATTTCAGATTTGTTAGTTTATATATCACGAGCCATACAAAGTCCAAATGGTTTGTGTGTATAAATAACCACATAATAAGACATGATTGGTGCTAGTTTCATCAGGGTTAAACAGCATCTGTGCTGCTGCATACAAGCTTTACACCATCTCTGTGGTAGTGACACAAAAAAGCAAGTGTCAGGAGCAGCAAGGTGTTTCTAAAAGTATTATTCAACTCGGGGCAAATATATCTGAAACAAAATACCCCTATGCACTCAAATGTACACTGCTGCAGAGATGGGGAGGAACTATTCAGAGCTAAATCCCTACTGAGTGAGATATCAATGTATTAACCTGTAGTATAAGGTGCTAATGAAAGGTCAGCATGAACCAAACTGGGACATGCTTCCTTTTTGATGTAAAAATCATTTTTGTTTCCTGAAAAGTTTAATCTGTATGCTGTGATGTACAATAAATATTGATGACAAAAGACTTAGATCTAGGCCTGATAGAATTTCTGTCCTCATATCTGTCACCTTGTCGAAATCATAAAGGATCCTGATGTACGTCCAGCATGGTGATGTAATTTGATCCAGTAAAATGACCTTGCACAGAGTCAAATGGACACCTTTATAATCACACAAGAGACACAGTCTTTCTAGAGTAAGACTATCTGGCCACAGTAGTATCCATTTATGCTGCCTATGCATTGGCTTAAGTAGGATATTAAAATGACAATGACACATCTAGGGATTTATTGCCTTGAAAAGGTCACCTGATTGATTTGTATTTCATAGTGCACATGGCTGAAACTGTTATTTCATTTCATACACCAAAATGTTAAAAGCATTTTATAACAAGCTGTTCACCTCAGGCTGTGAAAGAAAGGATGTGAATACAATTTTGTTCAGGTCTGTAAAGAAACTTAGCCAATGCCCTCATTCTTTAAAATACCCTTGAGATATGTATTAAAAACATTGTAATGGAAACCGTTTTCATAGCTCCTGCTACCAGAAGGTGTGTTGCAGTTTCAGGATCTCCTAGATCATTGCAGTTCTTCACAAGAAAATCATGGCCTTTTACTTAAGGAAGCAAAGGAGTTAAAAGTTATTATGCTGCAAGGAACATACTGACCAAACTACTGTAAGGAAACATCCTGACCTGCAGGCAACTTAAAATTGTAATAATGAAAACAACACAGAGCACTTAAACTGATCAGTTTATCCCCACTGTATTTACCTGCGAGAAGCACTCAACCTCTCATAGAGATATTACTCTGTGACACTGTTTATAATGAGCTGTCAGGTTAGGTTATCCTGCAGCAGTGTTGATCCCTTTAAGGAACACTCTGCTCACCTTCCATCTTCTCAGGTGCTACTTCATTAAAAGACACTCAGCAGGGCTGTGCACATGAATGCTCTCACCAAGGGCACGCTACTAATAACTATTGTAAAATGATTCTTCTTTTTTATATTATAGAATGTTCACATGACCAGTTCTGAAACAGGTGCCTATTCTTCCTGTAGATAAATTATAATATTATAAATTTCAAAGCAAGA